>NC_132921.1:5785000-6020306 GCF_047675955.1 Chlorocebus sabaeus
AAATGCCCTTATTCTCTCCTGATGAGGTAAATTGATTTCAACTATTTAACTCCACACACAAGAATTAAGACAAGACTTAAGGAAATCAATCAGTAAACAATGCAACTCCTAAATCATGCACACTAGGGTCTACGCTTCTCAATAATGGCATATCAAACTTGGTTATCGTTTCTTAGGTTTATTGAAATCACAGGCCAATTATTAGTTTTCTACAACTCTTTAAAAAAAAAAACCTAATACTGCAAAACAAAAACAATAACCCTAGTTGATCAATTATATCCCTCTCATCTTAATTGGATGATATAATCTTTATACTTTTTAGACACCTTTGGCTATTACACAAATATGTTCAGTTTGTAACCCTCAAGTAAATGCAATAAATTATCAACACATGAATGAGTGGGAAAAAATAAAATTATTTTAAACAACACTTATAAGTGGGAAATACAAAACAGAGAAAGTGTTGGGGAGAGAGAGACAATATCAGAAAATGAAAGTAAAGCAATGTGCAAGCAATTTTTTTAAAAAATGTAAATTTGGGGAAAAGCAGAAAATAAAAGTGGATGGTAGGAGAAAGTAGGTAAGTTACATTTACTACATGCTAGTGAAAACAACCTAGAGAGAAAAAAATAAATACAAACCAAAGTTACATCAAGAACAAAAACAGGTATTACAAAAAGCGGAGAAATAAAGAAAAGAAATACTTAAAAGGAAGAAACAGTGGTCTACAAGGAAGAAACAGTGGTCTACCATTCTAGTCGAATAATTTAAGTACATCACTAAAACCATTTTGAATATTAAGTTTCCCATCAGTAAAATGGGGATAATAAGCATAAGGTAAACAAACCACAAAGCTATAGAAATCAACGAGTGAGATAAAAGTTAATCAAGGCTCTTTATTAAACCACAATACACTGCATAAGCACTATGCAGAGTACTAGGTATACTATTTTATATGTACATAGGGAATAAAATAAACTTAAAAGAATTTAAACTTAAAAGAATTTAACAAGACATGATGCCTAAAATAACTTTTATAAGTCACTGAGATTTTTAAGTTTTTGACTACTGAAAGAAATAAAGGTAAAGATCACGGAAGTAATGAAAATACGCATTTGGCCTATTTTCTAAACACAAAATTATTAAATAAAAGCATTAAATACAAAAAATAGGTATAGTTTCTATTATTTCTTACTTTCTCTCCCACTAAGCCCTATGTCAGAGCCATAAGAGATTTTCATGTTAACTATCCATCAAGTGCCTAAATATAAACATACCTATATTCTATAAAATTCCTCTCTCGATCACATTTGGATATTTTTAACAAGTAAGAAACTCTACTTTTCAAAAAGAAAAATGCTCCCCCAAAAGTGAAAGTAAAATAAATGGCTCTTAACGTGAAGTTATCCATAACGTGTACTTAAAACATGTAGTACAAAGCAATACATTTTTGAAATGTTTACCATGACATGAGCAGGTAAAACCTTGAGTAAACAAAACTTAAATTCTGAATTCTTAATCCTAACGACCTAATAGGAATTAGGCGTCTAATACATTCAGCTTCCTCTGTCAAACTAACTTAAACCCAAGATATACAGTAGTTAAGACTTGCCAATGGGGCAGGGCAAGAGGGGGTAATGGTATCTTAAAATTGATCCTGAAGATTCAAAAAAAATCAGTCTAGGTTCAGACAACTTATACAAAAGTTGAAAAGGTAGTTTTTGTCAAGGGTGTTGCTAATGCACAACCCTAAAACTAAGTGTTAGTGAAAAACACAAAACGTGCAGTTGATGAGCATCCAAAATCATCTAATTTTAAATAAAGAGCTGAAAAAGAGGTCAATTACAAATAATCTGAGACATTAATATTGAGTTCAATACTGTTTGTTGTTTCCATTAATTTCACCATAAAATATGAGTTTTCTTCTTCAAGAAAACCAAGAGGTTACTAAGAAAAAGAGTACACTATTCTGAGTAATAATTTCACTTTAAAAATGTGACTGCCCAATTTTTTAAAATTACTAATCAAGTCTATTTGAGAAATAACTCCTTAAAACTCAAATGATGAAGAGATCATTAAGAAAATTCTAAACGGCAGAGACTAAGATATTAACTACTAAGGAAAAGAAAACATAATGCAAGACCTTCTGTTTGTGACAAAATTATAGAGTTAATGTTCCTGAAAGATCACTTCACCTTTTAAAGCATGATTTTGTAAAAGGTAAAATTTATAGCAATTAAAGCTAATGAAGAAATGCAGCATGAGCTGCTTATGTTCAGGAACTAATAGGTCCACTGAGCATTTCTAAGATTATTTAGCCATCAATGATAATGAATTGGCTTTGTCAGTGAAGTTAATGTACAAATCCTCTCCAGTGCCAGTCATCTGATAACCAATCCTTGCACTTTTTCATGCTTTTCACTTTACTTTTTAACCTGTACACTCTGCCCTATCCCTTTGAAACACATGAAATATGGAACAACCTATGATACTTTTTCTGCAACATTGAAGGGTACCTAATTCACTACCATTCTGTTCCAACTACATAGATCAATAAGTATTCTTCAGTTTACTGCAATTCTTCAGAACTTTCAGAGTCACTGTTAAAATTATTGCTACCTAACTTTTAAATCAAATTTCATTGTAAAAAAATAAAGAGAACTATTATTTCCTAGTCTGATGACATTCAATGGCTGTCATAATTCGAAGAAATACAATTCTGGACTCTAGAATGCTTGTTCTACATACGCACACACACACATAGCTCTCTCTCTCTCTGAAGGCAGTATAAAACTCAATATATGTATAATCATTTACAATTCTGTATCTCCAGGATCAAATATATGAACTACTCATACAATATTTCAGTTGTATGTGGCAAGCAGTTAGCGAGCAGGGTGTGCACTGTTCAAATTATACAACTAATGCCAATCAATTATGTATTCTTTTTGATACCAGATACATTAAAAACTGTTCTGTGAAAAGCTTTCTTCTTCTCTTTCCAGGGTCTTAGTAACCTTAATTTAAAAATGAATGGAATTAGATCTCTATTGACAGAGTATGCAAAAATTGTTTACTTATTTCTCAGAAATGAGAGAAAAACTGCTTACTGCCACCTAATAGCAAATTTTCACTGGAGTCAGGGCCTTCTTCTTTCCTATAACTCATATGGTAAAAACAATAAGTGAGATATCTTTTAAACTTCCAAGACCTACAGCAATTAAAATGAACCATTTGACACTTGACCCTTGCAGCTAAAATCAGTAGTAACAAAACTCATTCTCCCACTGATCTTCAGGGGGCTTTAGGGCAAAGGGTCATCTTCATTTACTTTAGCTGCAAGTCACTGAACCATCAATTCTGCCAATGAATATATCACAGACCATGGTTCATAAAACTGCTTGCAAAGGTATTTGTAAAACTATCCTAAGGGTCAAAATACACAACTGCATCCTGGGATGAAGTGTACTGTCCAACAAATAACAGAACTTGTTTTTGACATAAAACGATCTTCTACTAAAAAAATAAAGCTAATAGAATACGCGCACATTGCATAATGTAAGTGAGCCTGTGGTATTTTGTGAATTAGCCATAAGAACTGCAAGTTTCTCAGGTTTCACATGAAGAATTTTTATATGATGCACTTATTAATTTCTCTAGCATAACAGCATTAAAATATACTTTTAATCAGAAGTAGGGTATTAAAATCCACCTCTGAATGTCCTATGTTATACCATATATGATCTAGCATTTTAAAACCTTTTAAACATTTCTGCTAAATTAATTAGTTTTGCATTAAGGCACCTTAGCACTGTCTATTAAATGCAACACATTTGAAAGACAAACATTATACATGATTCTTCAGAGAAAGAACCATTAACTAAAAAAGGAAATAAGTTTTGAAATAAAGTTACACAAAAATGCATAACAACTGTTTTTCTTCAGCATCATCCCTGTAATAATCAGTAACCAGTCATCTGAAATTAAATCTTTTGTTGTTTTCCTTATAGAATAAGTCCAATGGATCCAAAGAGCTACTAATGTGATAAAAATTAAAGCAGTACAGCAAAAGAAAAAAAAATACATATACATTCCTAAAGCTATATTATGTATTTTTTTATGTCTTTAAATGGAATTTATAGTTCTCTCTGGCAATGTGAATGAACATCCTATAATTTAGTCAATTTACAGATTACAGGTTCAAATTGACCTTGTAGCCCATAAAATTGCTCATCTTCAGTACAGGATTAGAAGTGGGAGAAGAATGTCATAACTGTATTTAAGGAATTTACCGTAACAATGGAAAGGAGGGTACGCATGCATAATTTTAGCCACTCTTACTCCTATGGGTTTTGAATTCCAAAACAATGGCTATCCTGCACATGCTTCCTGGTTCACACAGCAGGGACGTCTTCAGTTTACTCACCCACAGACATGACACTTGTATTCCCTCATCCCAAGGTGCCTTTTCACATGGTTTCTGGCATCTCCAAGCTGAGCTGTTGCAAAATGGCATATCTTGCACTTGAATGGTTTTGATCCTGAGTAAATGTAACATAAAATATGATTTGATTTTGAATAATACATCACTAATAGCTTAGAAAAGAGGACTAAATCTTAAATCATACCTTTAACCTAATTAAGAATTTCTGTACCCAAAATGGAATACTTGCATTCATTTATAACTTGAATAGACCGGATTCCATAATTATTTTACTCTGAAGACTTTGTTTCAGTGAGTCTTCCTAACTTCCACTAGCAATCCTAAGATTCAAACTCAAAAGTGAGACTGCTGAGCTGTACTAAGTAGATGAGATGAGCTACATAATTTTAAACATTTTTCTTACAATTCACAAAAATACATCTTAAAGTCACTCAACACTTCAAACGGAACATTTCTAAAACATAAATGCACACAGGGCAGCTGATATTTTAAAAAGCATATTTATCATCAAATACATTTCTCTGTGGTCACCTCCTTGTTTCCTCATATTCCTCCGGCTTTGAGTTTACTCACATTAAAACAATGGTATATTTCAGGTTTTTTCCTGACATTTATCTCAAATTATTATCTATATTTTTAATAACACAGTTTATAAATATACAGTAGATAAAATTTTATGCTTTTATGGTCATTTTTATAGTCAAAAATCAATGATGATTAGACAAACTGGAAGAACTGACATTTTGGTTATTAATTTCAAGGACAAATATTTCAACACAAAATGCATACAAAATTTGTTAAATCATTTCATAAAGAATAAGATTAAACTATACTCAAAAATGAGAAAATAAGATTATTTCAAAGTCTACACACTTAGTGTCAGTAATAGATAAGACTGAAACTGAAACATATTAACAGACGATCATTATCAACATTAATGAGAAACAACACTCTTTTAAGATATAAAGTATATACACCATTTCCAAACTTTCTAACCACTACATCTTCAAATAAATCAAAATTGTAAAAACCAATTTAAAATCAGTACAGTATGTTTCCAGACTTTTCATATCATATTTAGTACTTATATGGTGAAATACTGCCTCTACTATAGTTAGATAGAACATGAAATATGTGAACTTTAATAAATATACAAAAGGAGCTCAAATTTAAAAAATTGTAATAAATCATATTTGATCAATGAACCCTTTGTGCAGTGTCCTTGGGAAAAAAAAAAATCCTCCAAGAATACTTCGTTGAAATTGAAGCACTCAGTAAAAAATTTTAGAGTCTTAAATTTCAATTTAATTCCCAAAAGCTGACAAAAAAAGTGAAGCATTTAATTTTCATCTTCCAACAGAAATAAAAAAGTCAACAGTACTAAGCACCGGCAGACAAGGTTGAATATTTCACAGTTCAATGACAATGAAGCCAGATCTCTTAATATTTCCATTTCTGCTGTTAGAAGTAGATGTAAAATATATTTAGCACCTGAATGGTTATATCTAGTCAGGTTTATATGTTTAAATGTCAAAAGCAGGTTTAGACTGCAGCTTACAGTAATCATGTTCTATCAGTCACATTAGAAACTACAGTTTATTTAAATGATTCTGAGACAACTAAACCTATCACTGCTTTCAACCTTTCACTAAGACATAGAATTTCTTTGTAAAGTGTGTGAAGAACCAATTTACCAATACTTTGAATTTAAATGCTCTAAAGATAATAGGGTCATTAGGACATTATTAAGTAACAATAATATTAGGACTCGAAACAAAGAAGACCAACCTCTCCCAATATTTGTACTACAATGTTGGTGAACGGATGTAAAAGGCCTCATGGGTTGGAGTTTTCGTTCTGCTCACACAGCACAGCCATGTGACTAGCTCCTCCTCCTGTGGCACAGATGCCACAGAGAAACGGACATGGGGTCTCTGGTGTGTTCAATTTACTGTACATGGCTCCTTTGCGGAAAACTCTAGTTTCTGCAGGTCTCAGTGATCACAGCACAGCATGCTGACAATACATAAATGAGTTATTGTGTTGACAGCTTCACCCAGAATTGTGGAGGCCTTGACTATTCTTCACATCTTATATTCAGAGTAGACTGTGTTAATATCTCCTTTCTGTGCCATAAAAATTCAAATGCTAGCAGAGGTAACACTTCTCCGCATTTTAAAAAAAAAAAAAGCGGAGGGGGGCCTTTTTTCCTAACTAATAACATTTCCATTTTTAAGTTTGCTATGCACATTCCAAAATAAATGCAGGCATAGCATTTATAAGACAAAATTGTAAAATTGCAGATCTCTAAATATTTCTCTCACGTACATTTTGATTATTAAAAACAGTATTATTTGCAATAGTTCCATTCCTTGGAACAGCACTATTCGCAGTAGGTTTTTTGGTTTTCATTCGGTCCATAAGGTTTTTTCAAAGGGAAAAACTAAAGAGGCTCTCTATCTTTCCGGTACCTTGTTACTTTACTGAAAGAATTTCAAAGACTTTAAAATCCAGGTCTTCACTCAGGCCTACAGGGGCTCCTCAACCATCAATCATTACTAATTGCTATGCATACATAGATGTGCCATTAGCATTAAACAGAAAATACCAAATGAAAGCCTTTAGATCTTAAAGGAATGAAGGAAGTTGTATATTACTGATCATCTAACGACTACAGCCATCATTCTACAATTCTCCCTAAACATTTAAACGCTTCATTCATTCATTCATCTGCTCATTCATTTATTCACTCATCAAGATATACCAAGAGCCAACTAATGTGAGACACAGATGAAGCAGTGAACAATGTTAAGTATTTGAGGTCACTGTGCTTAAAGTCTACAAATTAACTCTCCTACTGAGCTGTCTGTCCTTTGTCACATATTGAGCTACAAACACTACCAGCCCTAACTTCAGAATTTCTTAGTGAAGTCACACACTCCCTATCTCCCTGGAACATTTTGAGATGGCATTAGTGACCAGAGCACTCTAAACATAAAATGAATGGCTTCAGACAATCTGGTAGCTTAACAGTAGCCCATGCTACATGAAATAAAAGCTTTAACAGACCAATGCAGGAGAAACAAAAAGGAAGTTTTTTAGTCCTGCTAGTGTAATGTGAAAGGAAGACTGCCCTTTCTGGTCACGTTGACTGCTTCACAGAAGCAAGCACACGGGGAGACTGGAGGATGCTTTTTCCTACAATGCTTGATAACCAAAACTCATTGATTTCTCATAGTGCTGCTTTTATCCTGCTAAGGATGGGAAGAAAAGGTTATATAAAACATATAGTAAATCACAAAATATGAAAACAGGGATTGGAAGAGTAAGCTCTTTTCCAGTTAACCATTAATAACAGCCTCTGCATTACTATTTTATGGACATAAGCAAAGTATGTGAAAAGCAATTCATTTTAAGATGCTCCAAGAAAAAAAAAACCCTGAATTAAAACCTGGAGACCAACTTCCCCAAAAAATGACTTGCAGAATTGAAATGGTAGACTTGTACTGTGTCCTCAGGAACAGGGCTCTTGGTAGTGTTTCAAAGCACAATAAAAATGTACTTTCTGATAAGCCAACACAAGATGTTAAAAAAAAAAAAAAAAAAAAACTATGCTAACTTTTACTAAATGTTACAATCAATGATGTAACTTATATAAGTAGGGTTACTTTGTCACATATTGATAGTTACCTCACTTTCACATCCACATTAACTTGATTTTAAATGCAATTAATACATATAGTCAAGGAAGACTAATGGACTACATTCTGCACTTAACCTGGTGGACATTTTCAAATGGCACAAGTGACCAGTGCAAACCTATTTTGCATTGTAAACGACTAAATAAATCTTAATGGATTAAGAATGATCAGCTATCAACACACAAGGGAAATTAAGTGCTGAAATGCCTACATTGATTATTTTAAATTATTAGCCTTACTCTGTTCTTGAATTTGTATGCTTTTAGTGAGCTTTAACACATTTACAAGACTTATTGACTATAATTACAAGAGAATTCAAGTAATGGACACATCAATTATAAGCAACATGTCTTGACCAGACAGTTGCATAAAGAATTCTAAAAAGAGCTCCATTAGCATCTTCCTCTTAGTTTTATTCAGTTTTATCTGCCTTAAGAGGGCATATTAAGAAAGTACATATTTTCTGCGCATGTGAACAAGCCTTCTTCCTAAAACTGTATCATTTCAGAAAGTTGCAACAAGGCACTGAGAGAGATACTAACAGTGCAAACAAATAAGCATTTGGACTTATTCCTCAAAAATGGCTGCAGTGCATGGGAATATTTGGGATCAAAAGTACAATGTTTGTATTTATTTAGATTAATCTTATGCAGGTTGCCCCATTACTTCCTTCAATGAAAAACTTTTATCTATCTTTAATCACCCTAAACTGGTAATAATGCTTCACACGCTTTTGTCTTCTTCCTTGTAACCATGTACTAAGTTTCAAAAACTGTATGAATTTAAAGTATAGCTTTAATAATAAGCCATTATTTAAAAGTACAGTAAAATAAACCTTACAGTTTTAATGAAAATATGTTCATTGAAATGTGAATTTATTATTCAAATCCACTCATAAATTCAACCATGAAGACAGAACTTGTCTAAGCAGAGCACAATGATTTAGAAAAGCTGTCTGTTTAAAATAAAGAATGTATGGCAGGTTTATAGAAACAGTGCAGTGAATTTTTACATAAATTTAGAACAGTAGCTTATGCATTTTCCACCAAAAAAAATGTTTTTTAAAAAACTTTCCACCTAAAATTAAACATTAAAATGGAACACTAACTGTGACAGAGCACAGAGACTAAATCAGGTGCTCCCTCCAGGAACAGCAGATCCCCAGCACATGTTAACTTTGGAAAGTGGTGGCTAATTTTGACCCACAAAGGTAGAATCTTGTTACCTGGAAGTTATACTTTTGGATATAAAGTATCTATTAATGAATATTTTTACATCCCTAATATTGTAAGAAAATCTGATTACTCCATACCTTAAAAGTCACTTAACATGTCTTCTGAAATTATAAGGTGCCACTTAATATACACTTTGGAAAACCAAATAATTAGGACTGAGAAACAACTGAAAAGCCACAACAGACAGCAGTTTTTAAAAGGCATCAGAGGGACTAGGCTTTTTGACAAAATTAAAAGAAACTTGTCAACTAACCTGCCTTTGAAATCACTAGGGCTTAATTACCCTTAAGAATGTTGAGTGTCAACAATGACTTATTACAGACAAGCAGAGCAGCACACAGTCGGGAAACGTGAACCGGGTGCAAAGCCAGTGAGCAGCCACAGGTAGGGCTGCACTATCTGGATGGGACAAATGGCCCAGCGTCCTCACTGGCTCGGCTTGCTGCAGAGCGACATACCTGTATGAGTGCGAATGTGTGCCAGGAAGGCCATCGAGTTGCTGCTTCGACACATCTTCCCACAATACTTGCAGACGTTTCCCTGGTTTTCCTCCCTCTCGCGGTTGATTTGCTCAGTGTCTTCCACTATATACTTATTCACCTCCCGTAGCAATTCCTCATGCTGTCCTTTAATATGTAGAAATAAATTCTGTTCAGAATCAAAGGGCTCCGTGCACTTGACACATTTAAAGGTGGCCCCTCCCTCCGGAAGCTCTTCCACACTGGCCTGCTCATTTCTCATGTGGCCGGCACTAGCCAGATGCTGGTGAAGGTTGCTTTCGGTATAGAATGACTTTCCACAGAGTAAACAATGGAAGTGCTTCTCTTTTGTAGGATGCTTCATGGCTATGTGAACGTTCAGTCCACTCAGTCCATCTGCTAAGAAGCCACAATCGTCACAGCGAATTCGTGTAGACTCACCAAGGGAACTGCCTTCAGATTTCTTCTTTTTCACACCTTGAGCACAGTCTTTCAAGGACAGTTCACTAATTCTCACTCCGGTTGCTATCAAGCCCTCTTCAGACTGGTCTATCAACTCACCATCTTCAGGGTTCTTTATTCTTATTATGGAGGAGTCAAACCGGCCAAAACTGTACATGGCCTGCCCTTTATCATCAATACTAATGATAGTTTCATAGACGTCATTACTTTCAACTGTGCTATCAGAAGCTGGGCCATCCTCCTCCAAAATAATTTCTGTTTCATCTTGTGAATTCATCAGAATTTCCTTATTCTCCAGAGTGGGATCTTCTTGGACACCTTTCAAGTCTTCCAAACCATGACCACGTGTAACTTTGTTCTGACCCCCGCTCTCCAGATTTCCCTGTTCTCTGGTTATTCTTGTCACAACAAGCACAGGGCTTTCAGCCGAGCGCTCCCCATCGAGCGGTGCAGGGCACAGGTGTCTGTGGGGGACAACACCTCCACCATCTCCTGCACTTCCTCCTTCACCCTCACAATGGACACGCAGCTCACCTGTATCATTTGATACCTCGTGGTTTTTCTTTGCTATCTCACAATTTAAAGCAGAGCTTCCTGAATTTTCATTTTGAAATCTGCTTGGGGAGCCATAGTTTGAGGAAATAATAGTAAGGGACATCATCTCCTCAGGTTTCCTAACTGTATCCTTGACAGGAGCCTGTTGGAAAGTCTCACAAAAGGAATGGTCTTCATTGAAATTAGATTCTTCTTCAGTCTCAACTTCTACAGAGTCAGCAGCGCAGAGCACTTTAGACATATCTAAATTAGTATTCTCATTTAAAATAGAGCAATCTGCAGCATTTCTAGATTTAAGAGTATCAGATGGTTGATCTGAAATTATCTGAAATTCCTCAGAATTTTGTTGATGCTCTTCTTCAGGCATAATGATGTTTTTGGACATGTCTGCAGAACCTGCTTCTACATTAGCAGAGTTGAGATAAGACTGCCTTTTCATTTTGTGTTTCTCTGTTGCTGCATGCCTGGTCATCTCGCGACGAGTCACCGCGTAGTAATCGCATGCCATGCAGTAAAACTCAAACTCTTTTGTATGTTTCCGTTTTACATGCAGCTCTAGAGAAGCCGAGGAGTGAGCACTAAACTCACAGTGCACACACTTATTCTCACCTGTGCCTGTAACATCTCTCTGGGAGTACACATCCCCCTGCTGGGCGAAGTCCTCTGGCTCTAAAGATATTTGCTCCTTTTTATCAAGAAGATGGCTGTTAACTTCTCCATCTAGAGAATGAAATACATTTTCAACTTCGGCTTCAACTGAGTTTCCATGATCTGGCTTTTGTAAAAAAGAGGTGGGTGATTCAGCAGGTTTGTTAACATGTTCATCTGACATGGTCACTGCTGAGCCAGCATTCTTCTTACCGGCTTCAAGGCTACCCCCTTCAGGGCCAACAATGATATCTGAACTGTGTTTTCCACTTGCTTCTATTTCTACCCGTCCTTTATGTTTCTTGGTGGCACAATGACGTTCCATATCTCCCTTAGTTACAGTGTAATACTTACACACTTTGCATAAATAACTATACTGGTGACTGTGTTTTCGTCTAATGTGAACAGTCAAGTTTGTAATACTAGAGGCCAAAAGACCACAGTGTGAACACGTCCGTGAGATGTTACCTTTAGGTCTCCCTCTCTTTGGAGTAGTGGTCGAAGCTAATTCATCATCTTTGGTGCTACCACCAGACTGTGACAGCTCCTTAGGCGCCAGCATGCCCTTCTCAAGATAAGAATGCTCTTGTAATTGCACACCTACATGGCCTTCAATCCTTCCATTTCCAGAAACATTAAACTCTTCTTTTTTATCATTTGCACCTATGCATACCCTTTCAATACATTCTTCAAAGCTTAAGCCAATATTATTTTTCTTAGCATTTTCAAGATGCTTGCTTCTTTTAATGTGTTTCTCCATTCCTTCTTTGCTCAATGAATAAAGATTACAAGCTTTACAAAGAAAATGATAGTCCTGACCATGCCGAAGCTTTATATGTCTCGTGAGAACAGTAGAAGATCTTGTCTTATAAAAACACTTCTTACACTGAAACTGAGGCTTACTGGAATGCCTCACTTCATTACTATGGCTTACCCTGGACGTCACAGGTTCTTCCTGAGATGCTTTTCCTGAGTCATCCATAGACTCTTTTGAGTTTTCTGATTCTAAAGTACTTAAAGGTAAAGTCTGTAAAACCAAATCACTGTTAGATGATTGCAAAGTCTTTGGTTGAACCAATGAACTAAGATGTTTCTCGGTGGCTTTGTGTTCTTCCATGCCTTTTTCAGACAAAAAGAACAGGTTACAAGGGGTGCAAAGAAAATGCATATTGTGCTTTTCCTTCATGTGGTCTCTAAGATTTATTTCATCCAAGGATATAAATGAACAACACTGACAACTCAGGACAGAAGCAGTTTGCTGATGCTGGTTACTGTGCAAATGTTCATCTAAGTCCCTTCTTGACATACTAGAAAAGTCACAAGTATGGCAGTAAAACTTGATCTCTCTGGCATGGCACCTTTTCACATGAATTTCCAAATCTGTCCTATTTGTAGCTACTTGCCCACAGTCCGTACAAGCACACAACGTCTGAGAGTCAGAAGCTGGCTTCACTGCTGGCGAGTCCAGCCCGGAGTCCGGAGGATGGGCGCTCCCCCGGCCCTGCTCTGCCTCCTGGGTTTCTGAGGTAGTCACACACAGTCTCTGTACGCTGCTGCTCGCTTCCAGGTGTTTCAGCACTGACTCTGCATCGTGTGTTTTCATCTGTGTTCTCAAGTGTTTCATATACATCCGCTGAGTTTCACTTGTGCCTCTTTTAATTCCCAAAAGATTAAACCTTTTCTTTGCCTGGCCCTTCAAGGTGAAAGTGCTGCTTCGTCGACGAAAGCTATTACCCAACACGAGAATATTTCGCTCGGGTCTTGGCCTCGAGGTTACACTGATACCGTGTGCTGCTGCCTGCAGGGTATTTTTCGTAGATTCCAATTTCTCTAAGAGACCCTCTGAGGTTACTAAGGTGTCTAGCTTTTTACTCTGGTTTTCAGGATTCTGAGCTACACCAAGGGAAGTAACATTTTCTTCAACAATCTCTACTTCCTGTGACGAAGTATTTCTGGAAGGCATCATTTCAACAAGAAGCTCACTGCTACTACCACTTTGTTTAGAAATACTTCCTCTGAAATCTTTAAATTTGCTTCCCACATTTTGTAATCCTTTTGGATCACTATTCTTTGCTATTGGTTTAGAAGTTCTTGGTTTTGAGTGAACACTTTTTGTTGCCACTGTACATGATTTTTTAGGAAAAGGTTGTTTTGTTAAGATCTGTACAAATCCTCCCCGAGCAGCCAGATTCTGACGACGGAGATGTGTTTTGCCAAGATAATGTGCATTCAACAGGTTTTCTTCTGCACACTGGAAACCACAAAGATCGCAAGAAAAGACCTTCTGTGTCCCATGTGCTTGTTTGATATGCATATGTAGCGCTGAGCTGCTCTCTGCTTTGTGGCTGCAGTGACAACAGGTATGTTCCTTAGACTGCTGCACGTGAGACTCAGCATGTTTTTCCAAGTCAGAGCAAGAAGAAAACAAATGCCCACAGATGCTGCACTTGAGAACTGGATCTACACTCCCAGTGGTACAACTAACACTAATTTCTTTCAGGGGGAAAGGCGATTCTCTTTCCAGATCAAGGGAAACCATTTCCTGAGCAGATGTTTTTTCAGTGTCTGTTTTCAGAGAAACAACATCAATAGTGCTAAAATTGCGAGAAGGAGAAAGGGCATTTGGGAGACCCGTGTCTCCAACTGTGCCGTCGCTCAGAAAGGTCTCCTTCCCTGTTTCATCTAATGCAATACCCTCTTCTGTGACTGAGCTCTCAGAAGTTTCTAACTGACAAACACCTTGCTTTCCAGATTTAAGGGGCTCTGCCTCATCTAATCTCCTACGTTTGGAAGCATGTTTATTTATGTCTTTTATAACAACACTATCAAAGTTCGATGATTCTGAAAAACCTCTTTTGCCCACAGAATTCTCAGGGAAACTTGCTGTCACATCAGACACAGGCCCACCATCTTCATTATGGGATGAAAGCTTTGTCAAGTCTTGTGCTTCTTTGTTTATCTTTCCATCCTCGTCATTTTCAGGTTTATTCTCACTATCCATCATTAATAAAGTGCTGACGATGCTTCTATCCAAGGAGGCTCGCTGGCACTCATAACCTGTGAAGTAAACAAACATGGTATTAAGTTTTGAATATAACGACACACGTATTAGTCCAAAACTAGATGAAAAAGTATCATGAAGTTAGCCCCAGTGAAACGCCCTTTATACTGAGATGCATTTGATTACATCTCTAAAGTCTTTTATTAAAAAGTATGAAGTAGGATTTTAGGAACACCACGTCACCCTATTGTTGACTCCGGAAAAAAATACTATGATATCTTTGGTAGAAAAAGTGATTTCTCAACAAGCCTGCAGAAAAACTCCCATATTTCAGGTCTCTGTACCAGTATATTTCAATTTACTATCCTTTAAAAAAAAAAAAAAAAGAGAGAGAGAGAAGCTCTCCTTTCAAAATACATCTCAATGAGCTCCTACTCTGTAAAATATATTAAAACGAAAACTGCTGTGACGGAAGTCAAGAAAGCCTTCCCCTCCTTAACCTCTGACAGAAGCCCAAGTCCTATATAAAAGAAACACAATTTTAAAACAACTGTTTCGGCCGGGCTCCGTGGCTCAGGCCTGTAATCCCAGCACTTTGGGAGGCCAAGGCGGGCGGATCACGAGGTCAGAAGATGGAGACCATTCTGGCTAACATGGTGAAACCCCGTCGCTACTAAAAATACAAAAAAATTTAGCCGGGCGTGGTGGCAGCACCTGTAGTCCCAGCTACTCGGGAGGCTGAGGCAGGAGAATGGCGTGAACTCGGGAGGTGGAGCTTGCAGTGAGCCGAGATCGCGCCACTGCACTCCAGCTTGGGCGACAGAGCAAGGCTCTGTCTCAAAAAAAAAACAAAAAAAACAAAAAAAAACCAAAAACCAGTTTCATCCTTTTCTCCTAAAGCAAAGAGCTTTACCATGATTTTTCTAAATATATTCCAATGAACAACACGTATAATCTCATTACATATCACCATTCACGCTCAAGCTCTTTTACCAATGAAAAACCACTTCTAGTCCAGCTGTCAATCATTAATTTCCTCATCTAACAGTCATTTTATATTGTCTGAAGGTTAATGGCAAAGGGAAATGTCAGTGGTAGAGTACAATTAATGGAGTAAATTTTGAGGAAAAAAAGAATTTTATTGAATAAAATCCCTTGAAATCAATAATATTGATTTTATTTTTCATTATGCTATTTAATTCAATTAAAACATATCATTTTCCATTTACTTTACACCATGATTGGAATTTTCAGCCAAATGCCACTTGATTCCATGTTAATAAAAAGGCATCAATGTATTATAGTCTCGAGGCTAATGATAACTATTTTAAACTATTTTAGCTATTTTTTCCATAACATTGACAAATCAAATGAAGCCTATTGCTTTGACTCAGCTAAAATTAGGTAACAAAAATATACTTATAATGTAGGGCACGGAAAGCATGAACACCAAGAGAAAAAAACAAGTAAATTGAACTTCATCAAAATTAAAAACTTCAAAAGACACTATGCTTCAAAGGCCACTATCAAGAAAGTGAAAACAGAGCCCACAGAATGGGAACACATTTTTGCAAATCAGATATCTGATAAGGGACTTGCATCTAGAATATATTTTAAAAACTGTTGTTATTCAATACTCAATTGTAAGATAAATCAATTTAAAATGAGTAAAGAATACAAAATACATTTCTTCATTGAAAATATACATAATACGCATATGAAAAGATACTCTACATCAGTAGTCACTAAAGAAATGCAAATCAAACCCACAAGGAGATACCACTTCAAACCCACTAAGACAGCTATACTCAAAAAATGAGATAACAAGTGTTGGTAAGAATGGGGAAAAACTGGAACCCTCATAACACTACTAATGGGAATATAAAATGGTGCAGCCACTTTGGAAAACAGTCTACCAGTTCTTTAAACAATTAAACATGGTGCTAGCATATAGTACAGTAATTCTACTGCGAGGCATACACAGCCAAGAGAAACAAAAACATATATCCACCCAAAAACTTGTATACAAATGCTGATTGCAGTATTTATTCATAATAGCCAAAAGGTAGAAACAACCCAAATGTTTATCAATGGATGAATGAATCAAGAAAATATGGTATCCGCACAATGAAATATTATTCAGTCATAAAAAAGAATGAAGTATTGGCCAGGCACAGTAGGTCTTGCCTATACTCCCGATGCTTTTGGAGGCCAAGGAGGGAGGATGGCTTGGGTCCAGTAGTTCGACACCAGCCTGGGCAACATAGCAAGACCCCAACTCTACAAAAATAAAAAATAATAAAATCAGTGGCAAGTGCCTGTGGTCCTAGCTCTGGAGCAGAAGCAGGAGGATTTCTTCAGCCCAGGAATTCAAGGCTGCATTGAGCAATGATCACACCACTGCCCTCCAGCCTGGACGACAGAGACAGAGACCTTGCCTCTAAAAATATAAGTAAAAATAAAATTTAAAATGAAGTACTAACATGCCACAATGTGGATGGCCCTTAGAAACATCATGCCAAGTGAAGATCATGTTCTATATCATTCCTTTTTACATGAAATGTCCAGAATAGAGAAATCTATACACACAGAAAAATAGACAGCCCTTGATTTCTTAGGGCTGCAGGTAGGCAGGCAGAATGGAGGATGAGAGCTAAAGGGAAAGAGGTTTCTTTTTGAGCTGATAACAATGTTTTAAAATGTACTCTGGTGAAAGTGGCACACATCCATGAATAGATTATAATACTAAAATCAACAGAACTGCAAATATCTCAATAAAGCTGTTTAAAATATATAAGTTGTCATATATTATCTATAACATAAAAATATTTGAAAAAGAGTAAAAAGATAAATATACCTAGTTTTATTGCACTTATAAGATACTCAACATTAGTTCAGATACATTCCTTCAGAACAGGTTCCAGAAAGTATAAATTCTGTAAGAGTAGGTGTTTTAAGTGAATAAAACATCTCTGGTCGAATATGTTTAGAAAACTCTAGTTTGTGAGCCAGCTGTGGTGGTGTGAACCTGTAGTCCCAGATACTCAGGAGTCTGAGGTAGGAAAATCACTTGAGCCTCAGAGTTTGAGGCTGCAGTGAGCTACGACTGAATCACTGCACTCCAGCCTGGGCAACAGAGTGAGAGCCTGTCTCAAAAAAAAAAAAAAGAGAGAGAGAGAGAGAGAGAAAGAAGGACAGAAGGAAGGAAGGGAAGGAGGGAGGGAAGGAGGGGAAGGAAGGGAAGGAGGGAGGGAAGGAGGGGAAGGGAGGGGAGGGGAGGGGAAGGAGGGAAGAAGGAAGGCAGACAAGCTGAACAAACATTTCTTTACCACAGGATTTCTCGGTACACAAGAAATTCCCAACCTTATTTGATTACAGAACCCTTTGTTTATAAAGAATCAAGAGACCGGTGTAGCAAAGGATCCTTAGGAAATGCTCTTTTGGCTGGGCACAGTGGCTCACGGCTGTAATCCCAGCACTCTGGAAGGCCAAGGTGGGCAGATCACTTGAGCCTGGGAGTTGGAGACCAGCCTGGGCAACAGGGCGAAACCCTATCTCTAACCAAAAAAAAAGAGGAAAAAAAAACAGAAATGCTCTTTTCCATAAAGCATTGGTTTGCTATTCAACATTTGCAGTTGAAGAGTAAAGGGAGGAAAGGAAGTACGAAAGAATCATGCACCCCATTTTAAAACCTTCGCTTAGTGCCTACGATGTGCCAAGTATTCTTGCTTGTTGATGCTGGATATACAGCAAACACCACCCAAAACCTAAGTCCTGTGAGAGCTTACACCGTAAGAGATGAGACGTCGAGACAATACATTGCTTAAAACAGATATATTGTCCAATCCAGGGCAGCTGCTTCTGGTCAAGATCAAGTCCCAGGGACTAGATTTACTCTCATGTTTGAAACTACTATAAAAAAAAAGGTAAATAAAACCTGCGAAGCAACAGTGCAAGACAGTCGACATCAGACACCAAAGGACAGTGATTCCTGAGACGAACACACTAGGTGAGCCCGGCTTACTGCCTGACAAGTACACAGGCCATAGCACAAGGAGGGGCATTATAAGTTGAGGATAAAACAAAGGAGAGGAGAAAAGTGGAGAGAAAAAAGAGGCCCAGAGATCTGCAGAGGTGACCTCCCAGGAATCCCTATCAAGATACAGAGCCCTGCCCTCCTTCCAGCAAGATGCCTCATGCACCTTCACAGTTGGTCCCTGGTAACACCAACCCTCCACCATGGCAATCACTGTTCAGAATTCTTCCACAATCGTTTAGTTTTGCCTGGTCTAGTAAAATGGCACCATGCAATACGCTCTGTGGGGGAAGGGGGGTCTGGCCTCTTCGGCTCAGCCTGAGGCTTTTGCTGCATGTGTCAGTAGTGTGTTCCACTGCACTGCTGGGTTATAGGATACTCAACAGATACACCACAGTTCTGCTGATAGACATTAGGGCTGTTTCCTTTTGTTACTATTGCAAGAAAGCTGCTATGAATATTCTTAGTTCAACAAATATGTACTGAGCACCTACCAAATGAAAGGAACTGCAGTGCTACCAACGCACTCATGCA
The DNA here is from genome assembly GCF_047675955.1 of Chlorocebus sabaeus. NCBI lineage: Eukaryota > Metazoa > Chordata > Mammalia > Primates > Cercopithecidae > Chlorocebus > Chlorocebus sabaeus. The sequence goes on from NC_132921.1 coordinate 5,804,096, forward strand.
CTGAGATAATATACTGTGGGAGTCACATGACATACACACCGGTGACTTCAATACAAGGCCGTACATGATCATGTGTATAATACAAACTAAGATCTACAGCAGTATACTTGAGCAAGAATATTCATGTGTTTTTACAAACATCTTTTTTCTTTTGTGTAAATATCCAAGAGTGATACTGCTGGGTTACAGGGCAGATGGACGTCCAACTTCATGAGAAACTGCCTGACTGATTTTCAAAGTGCCTGTACTGTTTTGCATTGCTAGCAGCTATGTATAAGAATTCTGTTTGACCCACACCCTCACCAACATTTGGTATCAGTCTTTTAAATTTTAGTCACTCTAGTGTGTATGGTTTTAATCTCCATTTCCCTGATGCCTAGTGATGGCACTGAATACTTTTTGATGTGCTTCGTTAGTCTTTTGGCTGTTTCTTAATTTGGTTGTTTTATTATTGAACTGCTTACGTATTCTGGATATAAATCCTTTGTTAGATATATGTTTAACAAACATTTTCTCCCTTTTCATTTGATTAATGGTGTCTTTGATAAACAGAAGTTTTAAATTCTGATGAAATCAATGCTTTTTCTGTTATGGTTATTTATGTGTCTAGTTTATTTTCCGTCTCTCCGTGCTAGACTGTAAAGGCATGATTTATTTTATCCAGTCATATATCCCAAGAGCCTAGAACAGTTCCAAGCACTTGTAAGGTACTAGAATGAATGAATGCCTCATTGTGATATAAGAAATGTCTAATATCTAAGTATTTACAGGTGAAATAAAAAATGCCTGCAACAAACTTTAAAATAGTCCCGGAGAGGGAAGTGGTGAAGTTATGTGATAAACATCAAAGCTGAGTGACAAGCACATGGGGATTCATTATATTATTCTATCAACTTTTGTATATGTCTATATCTATACAGATAGATACAAGGTTTAAAAAACCTGTAACAGAAGTTCTGCTAAGCATTTTAATGCTTAGCCTAAAACAGCAGGAACTCCCTTTCCATGCCCAGCCTACCACCTCTTCATCTGCTGCAGCACACGACTGTCCCTTTTACTAGGCACCAGCAGGAGTTCCACCTTCCAAATACATAAAGGGAACACACAACACTACATTACTTACGGAAGACATACACACACACACACACATTTGCTTAGAGTGAACATTCTGTTGAGGGCATCTGACTCATGTTTTTACGGACAAAAGAATGACAACTACATGAATGCTCAGAAGCAAAATAATTAGAGCCTTCATCTTCTAAATAATGGCTGCAAGAATTCTAGAACAAAAGGAAAAAAAGTTTCCACATTTGTTATTTCACAACTGAATTTCTAAATTAATGAAATAACCCAACATCTCACTATATCAAGAAATAACAACAAACATTCAACAAATAAACATTGAAAGCCTACCACATGAAAGGAACTGTAGTGACACAAATGCACTCATGCGTTGAGATAAGATTCTGTGGGGGCCACATGACATACACACCAAGGACCTCAATACAAAGTCATACATGATCACGTGCACGATGCAAACTAAGATCTACAGCAGTATACGAGAGCAAGGGATCACACTCCCAAGTAGAGTATTTAACTCAGATAGCACAAATATCAATTGAGCCTAACCTTGAGGAAACTAAAACCGTTTGTCTTTTGTTGAGGGGGCAAGTAGGAACAGTTAAACATCTCAAGGAGAAGGCAGCGATCGGGCAAAGCCCGAAAACACAAACCACGAGCATGTAAGAAAGCTCTCGGCCACCCAGAGGGCCACAGCGCTGGCTTTCCACCACAGACTTAGAAAACTGGCAGCTGATCGAGCAGGTCCAGATCACAGAAGGCTCCCTATTAAGAGCTGGATTTTATTCAGTGGAGCCAGTGGGGAGTCACTGAGACACAGTCCTGCTTTAGGAAGATTAATTTTTCAAGATGCAAGACATACTGAAGGCAGAGACAATCTAAAGGCAGAAAGAGCTCAGTGTATGAGTTGAAGTAATATGGTCCAGAACTAGAATGACATCAGTAAGCAGTGATGTGAAGTAGTTTAATAGGTATCTCAAAGCCATCTAGAAGGGATTCAGCAGGTGAGAAAGTTTATGCTGATGTAAAAATTGTTTTTAATTAACTGGGACCGGTTACTAGAACAAGTAGCATATTACCAACGGAGCCGGAACGGGTCTTTGTTAAAGAAGAATTCAAAAATCATCCAACTGGGACAGTTTAAGGACTTACTGTTCTGAGGCAGATTTCATGTCAGTCACTTAACAAACATGAACTGAAAGCTTACCATGAACTGAAAGCCCCTCTGGTTCTCTCCCGAACACAGCGAAAACGGCAGAGGACTCACTCCCAGCTCTCAGAGGAAGCCGTGATCTCCTTCCCTCTCAAAGTACCCCAGTGCTTGGAACCCAGTAGAGAAGTAGAATGAGCCTCAGATTTCTTCCCACAGTAAGGTTTCAAGATTGAGGAGACCTGGCAAGTCTCTAGACTAAAATAATGGGATGTGTTATTAAACCCAGTCTTCTTAGAGCATTACATTTCCTATTCAAATCATCAATTCCCACTGCACACACCTCTTCACTGCGCCACCAAGTTTCCCCAAGTATCCATCTTACCCAAACACTCAAGCAGTTGTTCCTTGACTGCAAACATAAGTTCCTTGCAGCTTTATTATCTTCATTTTTACCTATAAATTATTAATTCACCCAGAAACTGTGGCAAAACAAATTCATGCTCAAACTGAAATCGTTCTCTGCCTATGATTTAAAAGAAAAAGAAATGTTTCAAGAAAGAAATTAAAATACTTTTTGAGAACAATAATGAAGCAAATCAAGCGCAGCCTTCTGATGACACCTGCTGGCCGCTTCTCACAGGACGTTTCTTTCTGCGTATTAAGGAAGGCATTTCGGGAAGAATTTGAGAAACAATTATTTCAGTCACATGAAACCATTTCATACTCTAGGATGGCACGCATGACATTTTTCCCTTCATTTTCATCCTTTTGTTCCACTTTTCACTCATTTCAATCTCTCATTTCTCTCTATGCCTTTCTCCCTCCTAAGGAGTATGCATGAAGCGAGCCACAGCTCTCACTGTGCAACCCTCATGTGCACACACCCAAAGTCACAGACACACACGCGCACTCATACACACGTGCAGTTTCCCACACGCACTCACCCTCACGCACACTCACACTTGCACTCAAACATGCAGTCTCACACTCATGCACACACACGCACTCACATGCACACACACACACGCACACACACACACGCACTCACATATTCACAGACATACACACACAGACTCACATTCACACATATACACACACATGCTCACACATGTACTCACACATTCACATTCACAGCGACACACACACAGACACATTCACACTGACACGCACTCCGATACACACGCACTTATACATCGACACAGATACACACACATCTGCACTCACATGCACTCATTCACATGTACACACACACACACTCAAACACAGACACACAGACTCACATTCACACTGACACATGCACTCAGATACACACTGACACAGATATACACACACACACGCATTCACAGATACTGACATTCACACATTCAGACACTAAAACACTCAGACACGCACTCATAGGCTGACACACCCACACACTCACACATTCAGATACGCTCTCACATGTACTCACACACATTCAGACACATTCACAAATTCAGACACACACACAAAAACACAGACTCTCACACACAAACATGCATTCACAGACACACACACTCACAGACACACCACTATGATGATGCCATAAAGAACCCATCCTCTCCCATCCCACCCCATCTTACCCTTCGCCCTTCCTAGATTCACCCAAATTCATCATGCAGGCAGTGTGACTTTTGTCACCAGGCCCACAGTAACTGCACTGATGGGTATGTGTGACAGGGCAGGTATGCATACACATGCATGTATGAAAACACCTAGTGGACTTGTTCTTTCTCTTTGGGGAGTCCAAAAAAAAGGACGAACTCCAGAAGTGACGACTGCCCTCCAGCAGAATTGGATTCCCTGCTCCTCACAGGGCAAGGCCAGACAGGCAGGGCTGCCCGAGCTGCAAGGGCAAAGGCTGGGCAAGGTAAGAGTCAATGGAAACTAGTGAGCCACTCACATCTCTTTCTTCATCTATCACTTCAGCTGACTTCCTGTTGAAAATGTGTCTTGCCCTTATAGTATTGCCTCATTTAATAAAGAGCCACCAAGTCCATGCATAAAGTCAGCTTAGCATTAATTGTAGTTACGAAACCCCACATGCACAATCTGAGAGTAACTCAAGGGCGCTGTACTCCACCCTCTCCTCACCAGCCTCCTACCAGCAGAAGCATCCATTTATAATAGAGAACACAAAATCAAGTATCTGATCCTACAAAGGAAAAAAGAAACACTCTTCCACGAAAAGGTTTACAACTGCAAGTTGTACAAACTCATCCACTAGAAGAGAGTATACAACACCCTAAAAAAACATTCACCAGATAACACCGGAGGCAATTTTACCACATGTAGATGTGTAATAGGGTCCGGCTTCCTCACAGGACGATTAGCACATAAATACTGGGTCCAGGAAACCCACCTCCTCACAGTCCTGAGACCAGGCTACAGTGCATTCCTAACATACACGTTTGTAAAGCTGTTTATTTCCCTGCCCAGCAAAATGCCTTCGGTGGTTTAAAATGAGTTCTTTCGACATTCCCTTTAAAGGATGGAGCCCAATTCCCTTCCTTTTGAGTGTGGAGCTGTTTGTAAGGGACCGAAAACAGTGGACGTGAGGATGCTGCATGCTGGAGACGAAGTTGTAAGAGGCCCTGTGCTTCCCGCATGCCCTCCCCTAGGGTCACTCTGTCCAGCGCAAGCCAGTACCATGTCGCAAGAACATTTAAGCAGCTGTGGGGAGGCCCATGGGGGGAGGAAATGAGGCCTCCGACTCAGAGCCAGTGAGGAGCTGGGGGCTCCTGCCCACATCCAGAGGGGAGGGAGCCGTCCAGTAGCAGATCCTCCAGCCTGAGGGAAGCCTTCGGAGGACAGCAGCTCCCACAACATCCTACCTGCAGCCACAAGACAGACCTGGAACCAGAACACCCAAGCAAGCCCGCTCTCAAATTCCTCACCCACAGACACTGAGAGATGATAAACGCTTATTGCTTTAAGCAACTATGCTTTGGCCAAATGTGTTATGTAGCAATAGGTTACTCCCAAGGAATTACCTATTGCTTGAGGGGATGAATACCCCACTTTACATGATGTAGTTATTACTCATTGCTTGCCTGTACCAAAACATCTCACGTTCCCCATAAATATACACACCTGCTATGTACCCACAAAATTAAACGCTACAAAATAATAATAAAGAGATATAGTAGAGTGAGTTCTAAATTTAGATTTGTATGGAAATGGAGAAATATCTTAACATTTCCTGAAAAATCGGCTCATTTTGGATGGAGGCATGTGTCCAACAGGCTCCTACAATCTACGTAGCAAGCCGCCTGCCTTGGAGGTAACTCATCATGTTCCTTCCCAGCGGGGCTCAGACCTTTCAACAGCCTACAATTCTCACAGCCATAGCCCCAGACCTACGCAGTACAGATATGCAGTCACCGATCATCGGAGCCGAATGAGTCCCAATCCTCTGGCCACTTATGCTGCACAGGGCTAGCACCTTCACCTGGCAGGAGGCCTTCAAGCTTAGGGGCCTCTGCTCATTGGGCATGGACTTCAGCAAGTCCCACCTCCAAAGTTTCCTGCATGCCACATGTAGTTGACCCTACAAAGAACTTTCTCCAGCCAGAGTCAATGCATACCTGGAAGGCAAACAGGCTAGAACTACGTGCTCCCATGCCCAAGTGGTCAGAGTATAGTAAAATTCTCACTCAATTCGGAATAGAGTATTGTTTCTATCCCAGAGGACGTACATGTTATATTTCAAACTTCCAATTCAACGTGGCCTGCAAGTTATGAAAATATTTCCTTAATGCTCAAAATGAGAGCTAAAACAATCACTAAAAATCCATCCTGACAGCGATCAAGCCATAGTGACCAAAACAGAATAGGGAGACCAGCATTCCTTTCATTATCAAAGATTTCCACCCAGCCAGCACCCTTCATGCAGATGTACTAAGAGCTTTATAAAACAACAAATCAAATGTGGCCTGCAGAATTAGCACAGTCATCTCACCTGGCAATTTCTTTTTTCAAAACCTTCCTATACTCCAAGTACTATTTTCCAAATATATTAAATTGATCCAGTAATAAAATTAATTGTATGACAACCTTATATCAACCATCTCTGACAAATATATCTTTTGTAGGCAGAGATGTTTACACAAAAAATACTAAAATGTAATATATCTCCATTCAAAAAGTATTTTTAAAACCAATGCTTTGTTGGCATTTCCATCTAATTGTTTGGTTTTTTTTTAATTATTGGGACAGAAAAAAAGGGGACAAGGGAAAGGAATGGCAATTCTATAAGTAGAAAGTGAAAAAATTCAATGCCATTAAAGGCAGACACCTAGGATCGTTTGTATCTCATGCCATTTGAAAAAGGTTGTTTTATTATCAATGTAACTAATCACGATGAAACCATCTCGTACAACTAAAGACATTATAATGAATTTTCTTTACAGCTACAGAGAAATGGGATTTGCTGTTTCACATCAAATAGAACAGGCTGTATAAATTCTTCTTCCTATTTATTGTAAAATATAATTTCATCTATAAAATCAGTCATGAAATATTAAAACTGAAACAACAGAATTTATATCCTTTACTTAATTTAGTTTAAACGGTCTATTCACTAAAAAAGGTGGGGGGAGATGACATGTGATAGAGCCCCTCCTTTCTCATTAAGTGTTTCCATTAGACCCTTTATTTTCAAGAATTTATAAAGCGGTCATAAAAAAGGCATTCCAAGATAAAAGTTAGTATATGTTCCTTAAATATTCCTTTCATCTTTTTCAAAAGGCAAGAGGATAAAGCATATAACATATGAATGTCAAGGAAAGCAAAGAGGATTCGGAGTATAAAATTAAAGAAACATATAATAAATTTACAGTGAAAATGTTGAACACTTTTGAAAAAGAACATTAAGCTTCAGTAAGCAGGCCACAGCTTTCATTCCAATTGTACCAACAATAAGCTGGAAGACACAGGGCAACTCACAAAACTTGGCTGAGCCTCGGTTTCCTTCTTTGTACAGTGAGAAAGAGGGACTAAGATTCCTCAATTCAATGCGAAAATATCTTTCCAATATTAAGGAGTTGTTGAACACTCAAAAAGTAGAAAAAGTACCTTAATAATGGATTTGGGTTTTGTTCCAGGAAATACAGGGAAAAATAGTATTTCCAAAATGTAAATCTGGGGAAAATAAATCACTGTTCTTGCTTAGATTCACCAGGTCCATGAGAAGAGATGAAACACAATGGCTAAACAAAGAACTGCAGGGGATGAAAGACAAAAACTACTAAATTTGGACAAAATCCGAAAAACATTGTAATTCTAAATGTCAATAAGCTAACATATGATATAAAACTATCAAGCCTCAGGGCACATGGAACATAAATTATTAGGTATCAAGGATCTGAGTTTTAAGTATATTTAGAAAAGAGAAAAACTTTAGTATTACATTTTTTAATGGATATAGTTCTATCCAAGTCCATTTGTATAATAAGGTTAATAGTTTTTTTCCTCTGCATGGTGAAATTGTAGGTAATCTTTTCCTCCTCTTCTTGGCACTTTTCTATACTTTCCAAAATATATTACTTTGCGGGGAAGAGGTGACTGAATGGGAAGCTTTAAAAACGTCTCTGCACATTATTGAAGCAATGGAGAATGATGACTACCTCATTTTTTGTTTTTTTAAAAAAAAGCCAGCCCTTAGATGGAAATACATTTATGATCGAGGTCCTCAGACTAAACTCAGAATCAGAACTCCACAAATGAACATCACAAGGTGATTTGTTTTAACAGTCAAAGACGCTTGGGATCCAATTTTGGTCAAACACTCATCTACATCAAGAAAGTTACCTGTGGTTCGCTGGACCTCACATTCAATACTGAAGAATGGGCAACTGGGAAGTTGCAGAAAGGATGGCCAGTTAACAAGCAGCACACCTGGCACGGAGAACTTGGTCTTTAGTACTATTCCCCACTAAAAGCCCACGGGAAGTCTCAAGAAATGGCTGATTCCAGGGCTGGGGCAAGGTTGGTGCAACGTAAGCTTGGAGCATCTCACGGCAGAAAGTAGGGAAATGCTTTAAAGAAAAAAAAAAAGGTTGCACAAAGACACAGGACCCAGCTTCTTGAAGGGGCTTCCCACTGGCCAAATCTGGGACAACTGGAGCACCCAAATAAAGAGGTCCCATTAAACCATTACAAGTAGGAATGAGTAAGCCCACTTCAGTGATTGAATGATAGACAAGCAGATGGAGAGATGGATGGAGAGAGGAGTGGTGAGAGAGAAGCAAAGGGATGGCTCTGTTTATAGAAGGCTGAGGGGCAACTGGCAAATACGGAGGGAGTGCTGGACATATATAGAAAAGCATATCGGCAAAGACTGTATCAAGCAAGAATCATCAAGAGATGCTAAATCTAAGGGTGACGTTTAGATTTGGAGCCAAATGTCTGCATGGTGTTAAAGCATTTCCCCATAACCTCCTTATTAGTTACAAGGGAAAAACAATCTTAATAACTGTCCAGTGGATAAACTGGCAATACCTTGCCTGCATGATCAAAATCAACATCCTCAATGAAGAGCAGATGGACACAGTGTGTCTCCAGACATGACCCCGAGAAGGGCATGACATCACCTGTGCATTACTGCAGCCAACAAAACCTCCAGCTAATGAAGAGAAAACAGCAGACAATACAAAATGAGAAATGCATTGTTTAAAGAAGGAAGAAAAAAGGTGGAGAGGACTGCACTCTTCAAAAATGTCATGAAAGTATATAAAGACTTCATACAAAAGTATTCCTGATTAAAGAAGGCTAACGATACATGAATTTCAGGGACTGGACCCTGTGCTGGCAGGAGGAAAATGCTACTGAGGACATTTTAGGCCAACTGACAAAAAGCGCTAACACAAATTTATAAAACTGAAAACAGCACCACAGTCACATAAGAGAAAAATCCCTATTCTAAGACAATATAGACTGAGTGTTTATGGGTAAAGGGTCACAATGCATTTAAATGACTCTCAATGGTTCAGGAGAAAAAGTAAAGCATGTTTATGTGTGTGGATACGGATGTACATGGTGCGTGGACAAGGATGTACGTGGTGCGTGGACACAGATGTATGTGGTGCGTGGACACGGATGTACGTGGTACGTGGACATGGATGTACGTGGTGCATGGATATGGATGTACATGGTGTGTGGATACAGATGTATGTGGTGCATGGATACGGACATATGGTGAGTGGATATGGTTGTACGTGGTGCGTGGACATGGATTTATGTGGTGGGTGAGAGAGTGTGGACATGAGTGAGCAAGAGTGAGAGGAAACAACAAAGCAAATGGGGAAACATAACAACAGATGACTCAGGATGAAGGTTATACAGGTGTCCTAGAAACATTTTCTAGTTTTGTTTGCGCATTTTTCAATCAATTTCAAATCACTTCCAAATAAAAAGTGAAAAAACAACAACAATCAGAATGAGGGTAGAGGGGTGGAGGGAGTGGGCTGGTTTTGTACATATGACTTACAAAGACCTCTACAACATCTCTAGAAACTGTCAGAAGGGTCAAAAGAATACAAACCTCCCTAAAAACAACAAAGGTTTTCTTAGACCTGACAAAACCTTTACTACACTTAACAGTTCTTAGTCCCCACGAAGACTTCCAGGAATCCAAAAAGCTTTATCTTCAACTGAAGGCTTTACTGAAAATCATACCCTTCCTAGTACAGCTAGGTCTCTGTACTAACAAGTTTCAAACTCCTTTGCCACTGGAATCTTTCTGTCAATTCCTGTCCACTGTGGTGCCCACACCAGTCTTAAAACAGAGTCCTGGGTGACACTAACACAAACAGAATGTCACATATGAAAGGACTGCATGGGGTTTTTTCCCATCACTGGCAAAACTGGTTAACATATGCTGAACTCAACAGTAACAATCATCTGTCAATGAAAGATAACTGTTCCTCCTGTCCCATCAAAATGTGAACAATTAAAACTGTAATAGGGGCTGGGTTCGGTGGCTCACGCCTGTACTCCTAGCTACTAGGGAGGCTGAGGCAGGAGAATCACTTGAACCCGGGAGGTGGTGGCTGCAGTGAGCCAAGATCACGCCATTGCACTCCAGCCTGGGCAAAAAGAACAAAAATCCGTCTTAAAAAAAAAAAAAAAAAAAAAAAAACAACAGTCCTTTCCCCATTGCTGGCAACCTTTCACAGATGGCATCACAAGTCTTCAATTACTTATTTTCACACATGCATAGTGGCCCCCTTCAGACTATGTGACTAAGCAAATATTGCAGTCTAATAAAATGTCTAATACAGTCCTAACTGTGTAATATTACTCTTCTACATTATGAAGAACAGGTAACAGAAATGTTATATGTAGAGAAGGAAAACTGCAGAATACGAATTTTCTTCAAATCCATAATCTGCCATTCCTTTTAGATTTGGATACAGTGGCTAGAACCAACCCAACAAGAATTTAATGCCCTCACTTACAACCTATAATATGTTAACTTTAAAACAGCTCAAACGTAATAAAAGTTTTTTTTAAGATGGAGTCTCGTTCTGTCGCCAGGCTGGAGTCTCAGCTCACTGCAACCTCTGCCTCCCGGGTTCAAGCAATTCTCCCGTCTCAGCCTCCCAAGCAGCTGGGACTACGGGTGCCCACCACCACACGCAGTTAATTTTTGTATTTTTAGTAGAGACAGGGTTTCACCATGTTGGCCAGGATGGTCCCAATCTCTTGACCTCGTGATCTGCCCATCTCGGCCTCCCAAAGTGCTGGGATCACAGGCGTGAGCCACCGTGTCCGGCCTTTGATAAAAGTTTTTATCTCACTCTTGAAAAGGCACCTTGAAGCTCTGTCTTTGAGCTTTCTCATTCCCTGCATCCAGCTGACAGAAGAAAGTAAGCATGGAAGAGGTGGCTGGCTCATGGCTTCTTAAAAGCCTTGATGCTGAAGTGGTATCTATCACTTCCACTCGTATCTGCTGAGCTGCAAGGGAGTCTGCAAAACATAACCTGGAATTGCGCAAAGGGAAGAAATGAAGTGGGTGGATAGCTAGCCATATCTGCCACACATCACTCCAAAAATGATCATGTTGCTTGTCATTCTGCCATTCATGAAGGCTTTTAGCCTTCATGAGACTTACGAAAACCTTTTTCTCAGAAATGCAACTGGAAAAGCATTCCTAGTGCTATTACTTTCACATTTATAAAACAAGAGAATTACAGACAGTACTAATCATTTATAAATCTAGCTAATCATCAAAAATATGAAATCTCTAGGTCTTACCCATGAAAGATTCTGATTAAGAAGTTTGGGATAGAGACAAAAAATCTGTACTTTTAAAGAGTTCCCTGGATGATTCTGATGAGCCAGATTTGGGAACCACTGGACTAAAATCTCTCCTAACTCTTAAAAAAAAAAAAAGAGTATCCACTGAATGCATATTTACCAGACACAGTACTGAGGTGAAGAAAAGGAGAGGGTGGGAAGTGATAAGTGAATCAGGAAAAAGCATACACGCACTGTACATAATCCGCTATCACAAAGAGACTCCAAACACACTGACCTCCATCATAACTTGCCACATAAATTTATTCTGAATGCCACTTTTAGCAAACATAGCTCTGACCTACCACCTTGAAATCCTAGGGTGTTACAGTGAAATATAGTAAAACACCGCCCATATTGAAAACCAGATTTCGTACCCTGAAGATTCTTAATAAAAATTATTTCATCCCCTTTTTGGAAACTGTAATTTCTACTTACTTTTCTTTCCAAGCTATTTTTAAAAGTACATTACTACCTTAGTAGTAACCATTGAATTATAATGGTTTTAAAATTATATTTTAAATTAACATGTACTCCTGTAACTGCTATTCCTCATTTTATAATAATTGATCCAATAATCATACATCAAATTCTGATCCATAATTCACGACCAGCAGAAATCATAAGTGAATTACACACTTCCAAAGAAAAAGTCTGTTGTTTGTTCTAGGTTTAAAACACGAAGTTTCCATTATATTCAATAACTGTAAAGCATGCTGGGCTTTGGTTACATTTGATGATTAGACTGGCATTACTCCAACTACGTTAAACAATTCTATTAGGTTTCTTATTACCTTGTTTTTCTTTAAAACAATTAAGTGGGTTTGTTTAATGGGGAAAAAAAGCACAGCATTTACAAAAGGGAAAATTAAAGGGAAGTGTGAACACCACACACACCGAAAAGCACTGAGAATTGAAATTTAGATTTGCTAAATTTAGCAAAATTTAACTGAAACTAAGGAGCTAAAGTGCCTCAAATCTGTTTAAGAAACCTATGTTCTATATTTCCCCATAAGCGATCTCCTACAAGTACTACATGGGTTTGAAATGCAGGTATCCTTGCCACAGAAGGAGGCTCATGGGCTGCCAACTTCTTAGAGAGGTGCCGATTCTACTAGAAAGTATGACGTTACATAACTACAAATGCTCGCCAGTTCTCATGGTTTAGACAATGTCAGCACCCAATATCAAAGAAAAGTAGTAGTGCTGTTTGGCTCCACAGGACAGGTCATTTGACTTCCAGAGTCACCTTTTTATTTTTCTTATGCTTGTTAATTTCAAGGAGTGACTATAACATGATGGCTTAAGATAAGGTTTACAGTAGAAGCAACATTGATTTAAGAAAAGTCCCATAACATGAGATAAATGACAAAAGAAAACAAAGTTACAAAAGGTTAGAAAAAATAGGCAAATGTTGATTCCCCAAATGTGTCCCCCCTTTTTAGCAAGAAATTGCCTAAGCAAAGAAGTATGATTTCCAGAATCTTGTGGGAGGATACTACTACTTTCTAATGAACTGAAAGATGCACTCCTTAGAAATCACTTAGACTCAATATTCAAGAACTAAAATCAAAATGTCATCAATTACTTTTTATGCTTTAGAGACTAATCTCTTAGAATGATAAAGTCACACATGCTAGTTAAAAAAAAAAAAAAAAAAAAACTAAGATTTTTTTAAAAAAGGAAGTAAGTAAACCTTTACCAGTATTCTTCCACACTTCCATTTCTGCCTTGATTTTTGTTTTCTTCCCTCTGGCTCTCACAGACATACTATTTTTGCCTATGCTTGTCTTCTTCCTCTGCCCCTGCATGGCAGTGATTCAGTCAGACTCCCTTCTGTGCCTGATCTCTCTGTGCCCATGGGCAAGGTGCCTCTTCCGCAAAGCAAGGATAACACTTTTAATAACGCCTACCAGACAGAGTCACTGAAAGATGCAATCTTCATTTATTTAATGGCATATAAACTCGGCATGTCACGTGCTCATATCAGCGCCTGGAACACAGTAGGTGCTCAGTAAGTATTAACAATGATCATCGAATCCAGTCTTCTTTTTCGTGTCTCTGCTCCTGAAGGTCTTTACAGGAGGCCAGCTGAAGAGTTAAGTTCTATCACATTCCTCCAAGAACCTATCTCTTCACCTCCATCACATCCTTTTCATACAAACAGAAAAGTCCCGACATAGATAAGTATGCAAAATAAAAAATCGTATCTGTTTGCTTTTGAAATATTTAGTATATACAAAAAACTTTTAGTATGTGTAAAGGTGTTACGCAAAAATATTACAAAATCCTGAGCGCGGACAACAGTTTAAGAAAAACAAATCATCTCCGACAATTTGTCCCTCTGTGTTACTTACTATCACCTTCCTTCTTATACAGTTATCCACTGACTTGAGTCTTGCACGTATCATCTACCCGCTTTTCTTTATTACTTTATCTTACCCGTAGTATTTCTAACAATCTACAATTTTGTTTTTGCATGTTTCTAAACTTTAAAAAAAGGGAAAAAACTGTGCATTATTCTACAAGTAGCTTTTTTTCCCCTTGAGATTATGTTCCAGCTGTGTATTATCCTTGGTGATGAACGCAGCTAACATTCACTCAATCTCACTACTGTACAGGACTTCACTATGGGAATATGATACAATGCAGGCATCTGTTCCCCTCTGATGGACATTGCTCCCAGTCTTTCCTTTTACAAAGAGTGTGACTGTGAGCATCCTTGCACATGTCTCCAGGCACTCATGTGCATGAGTTTCTCTAGAGTAACAGTTTTCACATTTTAGCATCACATTCCCTACAGGGCTTGACAGTCAGAAACCTGGCCCATCCTCAAAGCTGCTGATTCAGTAGGTCCACAGCAGAGGCCCCAAATCTGCATTTCAAACAGGTTCCCAAATGATGCTGCGAAACAATTCAGAAACCACTGCCCCAAGATAAAGAGTGAGTGGAATTAAAGGGCCAAAGGATACATGCATCTCACCTTTACTAGATACTCTCAAAGGCAGCTTATCACTTCCACCAGATGTATACAAGCATTCCAGTTGTTTCCTGTCCTCCCAACAATATTGTCAGACTTTTTACACTATTGCCAGCCTAACAGGTAAGAAACTATACACCATTTTGGTCCTAATTTGCATTTCCCTAATTATGAACAAAGTTGAGCATTTTTGCATTCAGGTTTCCTCTTCTGTGAAATGCCTACTTAGGTCATTTGTCCCCTTTTCTGTTGTTCTTACTGGTTTGTAGTCACCCTGCTGGACACTATCCTCTTATTACTAACATGTGCTGAGTATGTCTATTCTCCCTATGACCTGTCTGTTCACTTTCTTGATGGTTTTTCTTAATAAACAAAAGCTATCAATATTAATGTTGTCAAACATATTGATCTTTTCCTTCATGGTCTGCACCCTCTGTGATCTTTTTAAGACCCTCTTTCCTATACCAGAGTCATACAACTACTGTCCTGGATTACCTTCTAAAAGTTTCATAGTTTTGCCTTCTATATTTAGGCCTTTAATTGACATGCAGTTGATTTTTGTGAGTAATGTGAATTAAAAACATACCCCACCCTCAGGAAGTTTCCTGTTTGGTAAGGACCACATGTAACTTTAGGGAGGATATAAAAAGTGATGGAATATTCATTAGGTGTTAACCATTACTTCACAGAGGCTTATTCTGATCTCTCATTGAGACAGAAAATTGGAAAATTTTACATGAACATTTGGAAGATTATTTGCGAACTGTAGTCAGACTGTGATCCCCACTTACGACACTCCAGAAAGAAACCTTAAAAATGTCCCAAAACAGGCCGGGCACAGAGGCTCACACCTGTAATATCAGCACTTTAGGAGGCCAAGGCAGGCGGATCACATGAGGTCAGGGGTTCAAGACCAGCCTGGCCAACACGGTTAAACCCCACCTCTACTAAAAAATGCAGAAATTAGCCAGGCATGATGGCGAGCGCCTTAATCCCAGCTGCTTGGGAGGCTGAGGCAGGAGAAGCATTTGGGCCTGGGAGGCGGAGGTTGCAATGAGCTGAGATCTAGCCATTGCACTCAAGCCTGGGGAACAAGAGCGAGACTTCTCTCAAACAAAACAAAACAAAACAAAAAGTCCCAAAATATTTAAGTCTTATTCTAAAAAACTAAAGAGTTGAGCATTGGGAAAGTACAGGAAAATGAACATCCTCAAATGGTACTGGCTGGGTAATTACCCATGTGGAGGGTAATCTGCTTGCACGTGCATGCACGCACGAGAGGCAGAGCGAGAGGGAGAGAGGAACTGTGTGTTTCAGGATGTTCACCATGAACTATAGAGAAAAACTGGAAACAACCTAGTATCCAACCATGGGGAATGGTTAAAAGTAAAGCTAATGTGGCAATCCATCTACTTGAATACTGTTAGATTACACGGCTCCACATTCATGTGAAAAGATTTCACAAAATTCTGGTAACTTGCAAAAGCAGCTAACAAAATGCACATATAGTCTTTATTTATTCATCAAATATTTATGAGTGCCTTGTGTGTTGCAGGTCCCAAGCAAGTCACTGGAAAACAAAGAGAGACTTGTTCCCTGCCTCCAAGAAGCTTACAAGCCTATGAAGGATACATCCAATGTGTTTCTTCCAATATGCTCCAGTTGGGGCAATAAAGTCATATGTGTTTTGAGCATAGAGACAATCTATATTATACGCATACATAACATATACAGCAATGTTATCCACATGATCTACAAAGAAAACATACCTACCCAGTTCTATGAACCACCAAATGGATAAGCCACAGGATACTCAGAGCAACTACTCTGTGATGAACTGAAACACAGTCATGCACGACCTAGTGATATTCTGGTCAACAATGAACCACATACACGATGACGGTTCCGTATCATTACAATGGAGCTGAAACATTCCTATTGCCTAGTGACATCATTTAGCTGTTGTAATGTCTTAGTACAACACATTTCTCACGTGTTTGTGGTGATGCTGGTGAAAGCAAACCTACTACCCTGCCAGTTATGTAAAAGTGTAATCTCCTAGGCCTTCGCATCCAGTCACCACTCACTCACTGACCCACTCAGAGCAACCTCCAGTCCCACAAGCTCCATCATGGTAAGTGCTCTGAAACAAGTATAGCATTTTCTTATCTTTTATACTACATTTTCACTGCACCTTTTCTATGTTTGGATAGATTTAGATATACAAAATACTTACCACTGAGTTACAGTTGCCTACAGCGTTCAGTACAGTAACACGCTATATGGGTTTGCAGCCTAGGCACAGGAGGCCACACTATACAGCCCAGGTGTGTAGCAGGCTGCACCATCTAGGTTTGTATACTCTGTGATGTTCACACAACAACGAAACCACCTAGTGAGGCATTTCTCCAGAATGTATCCCCCCTGCACAGGTAGGGAAAGTCATTCACTGGAAGACAAATGTGAGACAGAGCACAGAACCACAGCAAAAGAACCGGACAGCTTCCTCAGCTACCAATTCAATACTGATTGATTGACGGATACCAGCAAATGCATGTCCTTCCAACAGCCTAAACCTTTACCTCTCTCCTGCTATGTTTGGTTCTAACAAATAATAACAAACCTCCTCAAGATATGAAATACCTCACAGCTAAGGTCAAACTCAAAAGACTCTGATATTATGTTCATTGTTTCAAACTTTTTGCACCAAAATCAAAAAAATTATGAGTCATTAATTACAAAGAAAAAAATGTTTAATCTCACAGTACAAAAACCTGACACATCATCACCTCAACCAAAAGATCAAAGTTCACATTCACCAGAAGACATATCTACATCACATACCTACTGAGATGATGCACTGAGAAGGGCATGACTTCACCCCTGTGCTATTCCCACCAAAAATGCCTAAACCTCAATTTAATCAAGAAAGACCATCAGACAAATCCAAACTGAGGGGCATTCTACAAAATAACTGGCCAGTATTCTTCAAAAGTATCAAAGTCATGAAAGACAAAGCAATCTAAAAGAACTGGCCAGGCACGGTGGCTTATACCTGCAATCCCAGCACTTTGAGAGGCCAAGGCAGGCGATCACTTGAGGTCAGGAGTTCGAGACCCGCCTGGCCAACATGGAGAAACCACATAACTACCAAAAACACAAAAATCAGCCGGATGCGGTGGTGCACGCCTGTAATCCCAGCTACTCAGGAGGCTGAGGCAGAAGAATCACTTGAACCAGGAGGCGGAAATTGCAGTGAGCCGAGATGAGCCACTGCACTCCAAGACACTGTTTCCAAAAAAAAAAGAAAAGAAAAGAAATCTAAAAGAACCATCACTATCACAGACGGGAGAGACCAAGGAGACATAACAAAATACAATGTGGGATACTGGGTTGTATCCTGGACCAGAAAAAAAGGATATGAATGGAACCATTGGTTAAATTCAAATAAATGTTTTAGATTAATTGTTATCAATTGACTGGTTTCAATAATTGTATTATGGATACATGAGAACAACAGGGGATGCCAGCCAAAAGGTACATACACAGGAACTTTCTATTTTTAAATTGTTTTTTCTAAAATTATTTCAAAGTAGAAAGTTTTAAAAAGTCATTTCAGATGAAAGATAAAAAGACAAAAGGGTGGGATTACTCATTGACTCTAACATAAAAATATGCTATCTCTAACTTTTGTGCTAAAAATGTTCAATAACTACAAATAAGGATTAAGCTGGAATAAATAAATTACAGTTGTTCAGGAAAAGCCTGTGATTGGGATACTCTAGAGAACAGAGTAACTCTCTAGGGCACTGAAGTATCTCCGGATAATGACCTATGTTATTTCCCCTTTACTCTTTTAATCCATTTCAACTCATTTATTTGTCATCTACTATGGGCATGTAAGTGTGCCAGGGCCTGATGAGATTTTTATATATAAGAAGGGATATTTAAGTACACAAAATAACAGAGAAAAGTTCAGAGTAACAAAATCAGAACTAATTTTTCACTCCTATATACTCCAGCAATCAATCTGGACACACTTTCACAGAAAATGTTGCTAAGACGGGGCCTCAAAGTGCAAACTCAGCCCCGTCAATGGCTAGTGGTCCTGACAAACAGAATTAGCTCCAAATTTATGACTGAAAACACCACAATGACTCTGTGAGAAATACTCCATTTCTATTTTTTTCCCCATCTAATCACTATGTGCATTTCTTTTTTCTAACATAAAATTAAAAACTAGATTCTGTGAATACTAGGGGAAAGGTTAGTCTGGTGTAAACCTGGGAAGGTTTACTTAATCTCCTCTTACAAGCGGCCTAAGAGATCAAAGCCACATCAGGTGATGCTGAGGCTGGTGAAGTGTGGTCTTAGGTGGCAGCTGCAAAGTCGCCTGCGGAACTTGTCAGAAATGCAAATTCTTCAGCCCCAGCCCTGGCCTGCCAAATCAGTTTCTAGTTGATGCCCAAACCCTCTCTGAATTACATCTGATATATCTAAGATTATTTCTTCTACTTTAAATAAAATTGCATTTACTTTGCTTTAGCTAACAGCATCTAAACTCTAATTCTACTGTTTATTTAATTCGATTTAATTATTTAATTCCTATTTCATTCTATATCAAGTCTACTTTGAAATAATTCCAAAAATTCCAAGAAAACTGACACTCAAATGTCTCCTCAGGTGTGCTGACATAATACACTCCACCACAGTTCAGGACTGTGCTCTGTCTCATCACATAAAGAGTATGTGTGATGGGATCACAAGAAATAAAACAAGAATGAAAAACAAAGAAGTTTTACATGTATAGATCTAGGCTGGGCACAGTGGCTCACACTTGTAATCCCGGCACTTTGGGAGGTTGAGGCAGGAGAAACTACTTGAGTCCAGGAGTTCGAGATCAGCCTGGGCAACACAGCAAGACCCCGTATGTACTCAACATATATTTAAAATACATTTTTAAAAATATATATAAACTAGGTATCTCCATTATTTCATAAGAAACTGGTTCTTTCCAGGTTTTCTTCATAACAGTTCTTAAAAGCACCTTTCCAGATAGAATTCAGCATTACATACACGATGAGCTTCAACCTGAAACTCATTACAAATCAATTACTGTATTTTTTTTCACATAGCAGATTTCCAAATTTCATTTTTAAGATCACCATTTAGCTATTAAATACAAAAATGATCTCCCAGAAGTTTTTCATCTGTTTCCTCAAACTGCTCTCCATTTATTTACTGGAAAAGCTGCTCATGTCCACACCAGGCCCAGGCCCCGGCCCCGGCCCAGGCCAGCCGCCGGTGATCCCTGACAATCTGAAGGGTTAGGGTGCTCTGGCATGAAACCACGGCCTCTTTCCTCACCAAATGTTAACAGAAACATATTTTTCTGCAGCTAACTTCATCGGGCTTAGGAAGTCAGGAAAAGCTCTGAGGAAGAACCCAAGGACCCCAGTCTCCACCCACGGTCCAGGAACCAGAATCTCCTTGCTCGTCACACTAGTCCAACAGCAACATACACAGACGCGGGCTGGGTTTTTGCTGGTCTGGCTGGTTAATGACGCACCTTTCTAGTACACCAATGTGTGTCCCACAGTTACATCTTATTGGATTCATCATAAAGCTTATTGTTTAAGTTTAAAAAAAATGTGGTTTTCATAGAAATCCTATAAAAAGTTATGTAATTCCCTACTTTCTTAACATGTATATAGAATATAATTTCATGTTTTCTTGATGATTCAGGGTAATCAACTGCTATGCTAGGCAGAAAACCTTTACTGTTATGTATGAGGAAACAAACTTCCTATGGTTTTTTAATTTTTTAATTTTTATTTTTTTCAAACTCCCTAGTATGCTATGTGCTTAATTCACGGCATGGGCAGTACTGGTCTGACCGCTGTTGGCTAACAGTTATAATAGAGTGAGCGCTGGCTTTGTCAGCTCCTGGATGAAGACTTACCCACATTCTACCAATTAGCACTCACACAAACACTGCAAGATAACACGCATTTCACAGTGAAGCTACTGAGGCTCAGAGAGATGATCTCCCAGAGACGCACCTGAGGTCACACAGCTAGGAGCCGCAGCCAGCGGAGCCAAAGCCCATGCTTCCCAGTGCTTATAAGATTAGGAAATGGTCAGACTGGAGACCTCACTAAGTAACTGGGGGTGACGGAGGTGCTCTTCAAGACTGAAGTCACTGCTGGAATGTCTCTTACCCTAGAAATGGCCCTGGGAAGGCAGACCCCAAGTATCAGAGAATGCACTCCATTTCTTTCCTAGTGTGGCGAACAGTGAGTGAAAAGGTTAACAAAACCTTTTCCCTGATACATGAAAATTAGACTGTTAGTTCAACCATCTGGCTCTGTTCCCTCTGGTAACCTAATAAGGGTAAGAATGTCAACTATGCCACTAAGCGAAATTGCTTATTGTAAGAATGGCCCAACTGGTAAACTCCATCTAGACTTTGAGGAACTATTCATGAACTATAAATATCTGATGGGGACACCATGCTTTGGGTGCCCTGGGGATGCAAGGACTCTTATAAATGGTGAGGGTCCCATAAATGAATAAAATGTAGTATATACCTCAAAGGATTTGCGGGGATTAAATGATATATATATAGAGGCATCTGGCACAGTGTTTACATAAAGAACTCAAAAACATTATTATTGTTACTTCCATTGAATTCTATGTTTGTTTATTATCCTCTGCCAAGGATCCTACAAGTTATGCCTATGGAATGTTCAAAAATACTGGCTCCCTATGGGGCATGAGATCTCAAAGATAAGGCTGTGCCTACATCCACGACGTGGCTCTCATGTCCCTGCACTGGAGCAGCCACCTGGAAAGACAGTGTCAGGACAGCTGTGCAGACAGTTGCCAGGACCACCCCCGAGAGGAGATGTGTCACTTTCGGCTGGCAAGCTGTGGCTCTCGTTCCTCCCCTTTTCCAGACTGTGCGAGTGTGGCCTGGGGAGGTCTTGGAAGTGTGAGTTAAACCTAAGACCCCTGGTGGTCACAGCAGACGAGCAAAGGATCCAAATGCACATGAGGAAGATTCTGGGATAGGGAGAAGGGAACTTGCCACAGAGATGCAAACCAAGAGCTAACAAGGAGAAAAACTAGGCAAGGACCCATCTAAAGAACTTAATGGAATTCCCCGAATCCCAGGAAGCAAAGGAGCTACAATGGAATCAAACCTTGTACTTTTTGAGGAGGTGGCCTCTCTTATCTCTTCACCCCCCTTCCTTAGTGACCAAGTGAACTTCCATGGTTTTCATTCCCATCCACTATCCATGACGCCTAAATGTTTATCTCAAGCCAACAGCTCTGTAGGTACCAGACCCCTAAGTCCATCTGGATGTTACACGCACTCAACTTCCCCCACAAACTTACCCCTTTTCCTTTGTTCTTTATGGCAGTTAAATAGCTTTACAACCCATCAAATCACACAGGCCAGAAATCCTTAATGTCCACTAATAACATTTAAATAAGCTAATATATCCATAATAGAAAATATTACATAGATGAGGTAACACTGGAAGCTCACCAAGACATCCTGTTAAGTCTGAAATTACTTAACAATGGTTACCTCTGGAAAAGTGCCTGAAATCAGGGAGCACTTCTTCTCTTCAGTGCTTGAATGTTAAAACAAAAACCAACAACTACCAAAAAAAAAAAAAAACAGCACAAGAATAAAGAAAGATATGGAATGGATGTACTGTTTCATAGGCATCAATGGTGTCTCACCAACAGACTGAGGTTCCAGGAAACCCAAGCCTAACCTAGTTCCTCAGTACAGGTACCGATTACCTGGCCTGCCTTACGTGGTTGGGCTTTACTATCAGAATTGCTTCATAGAGAAGATACTGTTGTCATTTGCTTTGCTCACATTAAAAGAATGGGCACTTTGGCCTGGTGCGGTGGCTCACGCCTGTAATTCCAGTACACCGAGGCGGGCGGATCATGAGATCAGGAGATCAAGACCATCCTGGCTAACATGGTGAAACTCCGTCTCCACTAAAAATGCAAAAACATTAGTTGGGCGTGGTGGTGGGCGCCTGTAGTCCCAGCTACTCGGGAGGCTGAGGCAGGAGAATAGTGTGAACCTGGGAGGCAGAGCATGCAGTGAGCCGAGATGCCACTGCACTCCAGCCTGGGCAACAGAGTGAGACTCCATCTCAAAAAAAAAAGAATGGGCACTTCTAGAAGGAAACTCAAGACTCAAGAAACTGTTAATAGTGATTGTCTCTGGAGAGCAGCCCTGGAGTCTGAGGCCTCACTGTACTACCTGCAATTGTTGAGGGTGTGCATGCATTGGATGTTCAATTGTAAACAACTAAGCAAATAACTGAAGGGCAGGGGGGACTTCCTTTCCTCTGAGAAGTCTCCCTAAACCTTCTTCCAAATTAAAGCAAAATTCCTTATAAGCAACTCTCATAACATCTGTGGAGCACAGTGAGCGCTGCAGGACTCACAACTTTCTTTAATAAACGCTAAGACATGAACAAATGCATGAACCTATCACTGGCTCCCTAATGGCCTTACAATAAACTCTTCAAGTATTACCTTGGCCTTCAAAACCCGTCGCAGTGTGGCCCCTGCTTCCAAATGCTACACTGCCCGATGCTTTGCCGGGCTGCCTGGGAGCCTCACCGCTCTCCTGAATGACCTGTCCCCACACACCAGGGCAGGCTCAGGGGTCAGGGCAGGAGTCCCCCTGCGGCTTCTTCCCTGCCCCCAACTCCCCTCACACACTCAGCCTACCGCACCCTGGGCTGTACCACACAGCGCAGGATGTGTGTTTCCCAACAGGACCAGGGCACTGTGTCTATCCTACCCTTTCCGATATCTCTAATAACTCACAGACTACACTGGACATAAGAGGAGCTAAAAAAAAAATAAAAAATAAAAAAAAAAATGTTGAATGAATCAATGCTAAAATATTGTAGAAGATAATATAACTTAGTGACTAAAAACAGGGGTTCTGAAGTCAGAGCATCTTGGTCCAAATCCTGGCTCTACCATTTAATAGCTGCGTCCCCTTGCACAAGCTATTTATCCTAAATTTGAGTGTCCCATAAATCAGTAAAATGTAGTATACACCTCCAAAGATCTGGGAGGATTAAACGAGATTATGTACAGAGGCACCTGGCACAGTGTTTACACAAAGAGCTCGATAACATTATTATTGCTACCACCATTGACTTCTATGTTTATTTGCCTTTTACTGTCCCTAAGTACTTAACACTTAAAATGTCCAGTTTTCTCAGTTATACTCAAGAGAAACAGTTAAACCAGGATTATTATATCTGGAAACTGCTGTATGAATAAAAGTGATAATCCTCCAAAGGAAAAATGACACTTAAAGAAGACAGCGTTGGAGACCATCATCTCTCTCCACCTTCTTCCGCAAAAGGTTCTCCTTTCAGTGCCCAGTTCTAGAAGTTCTAGATTGTACTTTATTGAGGGAGGCTGTAATTCCTTTACACTCCTACACTGCCATCAGCTTCTTGCAAGGCTATTTCTGGGTTTTATTCCAGGTAGCTGGAATTGCAAGATAATAAAGTAAGCAGGGAGTTACTACAATTATGATCTACCCATATAATTACCATAAGGAGACGTTCTAGTCACAATACTGATAAGAATAAAAAGTCTTTCCACTACAAAATATAGATATATACAGATGTGGTTCCCCTACTAGTGACGCAAGTTAAGATACATACGTAGGTAGCTAAACACATATGTATGCATATATTGTATAGATGCATGTTTTGTACTTCCTTTCTGCTCCAAACGACTCGTACTCACTCCATTAAATTCCACAATATTTACTGATTCCCCTTGATACAGTCTGGATATGCATCCCCTCCAAATCTCATGTCCTCAGTGTTGGACGTAGGGCCTGGTGGGCGGTGACTGAATTATGGTGGGGGTGTCCCTCACGAATGGCTTGGTGCTCTCCTGAGATGGTGAGTGAGTTCTTGTGAGACCTGGCTGTTTAGAAGTACGTAGCACCTCCCCACTCTCTCGCTCCTGCTCTTGCCATGGGATATGCTGGCTCCCCCTTTGCCTTCTGCCATGATGGAGAGTTTCCTGAGACTTCACCAGAAGCCCAGCAGATGCCAGTGCCACACTTTCTGTAGAGCCCACAGAACCATGAGCCAATTAAACCTCTTTTCTTTGTATATTACCCAGCCTTGGCTAGCTCTTCATTTTAGGCAATGCAAGAATGGCCTAACACCCCCTTCTATGTGTGAGACACCATGCCAAGAGACTTGGGGTGCATACACATGAAAGCCAGTCTTGCTATAATCTAATGAAGGACACACACACACACACACACACACACACACACACACACACAACTGAAGGAACCAAGGCTGCAGTGAGATGCTGGTGGTCCTCTGGGATTGCAGACTCATCCATACAACTGCCCACTCAACGTGTCCACAGAAACGAGCCCACACTGAAGTATCTTAACGGGGCACCTGCTCACCTTCCATCGCCACACAGGGAACACCAGGCTCCACCCAGTCACCCAAAGCAGACACGTCAGTGTCCACCTTGACTCATCCATCTCACCCACTCCATCCCCGAACCTACTCCACTAACTGAGCATATACAATCCACTCACTTCCCCTACCTCTGCGCCACTACCCTAATTCAGACTTCTGTGATGTCTAATCTAGTACTAAGGCAACAGCCTCTGAAAGATCCCCGTCCCCTAGCCTTATGCCATGCCAACTGGTCTCCATAGCTGCAACCGAAGGGCTTCAAACAAGCAAAAGTGTGTACATGTCACTATGCTGCCTGTATTTCTTCAGGAGGGCCTCTCCAGCCTTATTTTCCACACCTCCTCTCATACTCTGTGATCCAGCCAAACTTTTAATTCTTGAAATGTTCCACATTACCTTTTGACACTTGGAAGTCTTCCACCTGAAAGTTGATTCCCTAGCCGCTTTCTCTCTCTTTGCCCAATGAGTTCCTGTTCATTCTCTGATTGTCATTCCCTCTGGTATTCTTCCCTAATCTCTTTAGGCTTGCCAGGTTCAGTGGTTATGCTGGACACTTTTGCTTTCAGGGCTACCCACAGCCCAAGCTGCCTTCTATTTAGTAAGACTCCTTTAACGTGTGGGTCTTTGCGAGACATAAAGACCATCTCTCTCCATCTCCCTGCTCCCTGGCAACTGCAGTGGCTTGGCAAAAAATGTCACAAAGATGCAGGAGCAATAAGAGATTTTTCAGTGGTAGAAGAGAGTCAAAAGTCCAGCAACAGACATGGCAGTTTCTCCAGTGGCAATGTCACCAGCAGCAAAATTCTAGGCAGGCTATTTATGTGATATTGCCTTGGCTGTGGCCCCATCCAGCCAGCCTCTTTTGGTTGCTGCCTGGTTTTTGAATCCAGTTCCCTGGCCTTCCCATCAATTCTGAAAGCCATCTACAGCCTTCCAATAAATTCCTTTTCTGCTTAAGTCAGCCAAGTCCATTGCCACGGTTGACAACCAAGAATCATGACTGGCACTGTGACACTCTGTGTGCATGACATTAGACTGCACTGCCAATGCACATTTGCTGGTTTATATTCCCCACCATCTTGTTCATTTTACTCTAGTGCAATGGCTGGCACAAAGCAAGCATGCGATGTTTCCTGAACGAATTACTTAATTTCACTAGTAATCAGAGTCGGAAAGCAAGGAAAACGCTTAGTGGAGGACCACAGTGCATTCCTAAAAAACCAATCATAACAACAGTCGAGAGTCACAACTACCAATTAGAAATATACAGCTTAATTTATTCGCCTATTCATGGATTTAGAAAGTAGGATTCTTCTATCTGGGATACAAACCACCTTCTTGAAGATGAGAAAGAGAAGAAATCAAACTAGGAGAGTCTATTTCATTAAGGTTAGCGAGTTCTACTCTAATAAAACAAACCTAATTGGAATGAATATTGGGGAAAACGTCCCTTCAACCAGGTGAATACCCACTTGTCCTTGAGACCTAACTCAAATAATATATCCTACAAGAAGCTTTCACCACTCTCCACCATCAATCAGCCGTAACCTCCACTGTGCTCCCATCTCTCTATTTTAGTACGTAGAAAAGGGTATTATATTTATTTACGTCTCTTCGACCAGACCTCAAAATCCTCTAGGGAAGTATATTATTATTTCCAACACCTAGAAGGGTGTTTGGCATAAAGCAAGAACCAGTGTTTTTGAAATGGAGCCACTTTGCTCTGCTTAAAAGGTACCAATGGAACTGTCCTATTGTTCGCAACTTTTCTGTAAATCTTAATTTATTCCGAAATAAAGTTTAAAAACACACACACACACACCAGTGGCAACTGTGTTATGAGCAATTATCACACCTGCCTTACATGTCGTGCAAGAAAAGAGCTTTACCTTGTGCCAGTAGCAGTAATTTTGTATACAGCAAAGTGAGTCTGTTTGTAAAAAGGGAGTAATTCTTACTACACAAGACTGCTGTACTAAATGAAGTACAGTGAGTATGCCACATGACATATGAGCTCTTCGTAACAGGGTTCTGATGAGTAATGTCACGGCCCTTGTCTACAGTGTTCTAAATGGACTAGCACCTCACCACAAAACAGATACGTACTACGACTAGGATGTCTCCAGGCATAGACTGCAAAGCTGTAACTCAAATCACTATTAAGACTGTAATTACCTATAAAAGTATTCTACATGTGTGTCCACGGATGTGGGATGTCCTATTCCAAAACTCCCCAATGAAATAAAAGGGCTACTGAAAACCCAGGTCAACCCACAGAGGTCAGCGGCCACTGCACCCCGCCTCCACCAGCTTAAACTCCAGAAGGAGGCCGCGCACCCAAGGCGTGCTAACTGGCTGGCTGGGAAGAGGTGAGCATCTACAGAGAAACCCACTGCTGCCCGCAGCGGTGTCAGGCAGCCGGGGGTCTCCCCGCAGTGGCGCAAAGCGGACTGAAGTCGGGAGTGGCTAGGACCCTGCGCTGCCACGGCGGTGCTCTCGGCCAACGCACTCGTGTGCCCTCCGCCCGCCCACACCAGCGTCGCTTAACGGAAGAAGGCGCGAGTAGCAGCGGCGCAGCCAGAGCACCTGGGGGTGACACATGAGTGGGCGGGCGGTCCAGGGAGCCCCTGCTGGAAACCAGACGCTAAACCTTGCAGCTGTGCAGCTAAGGGAGCATCTATTTTCCACTTGAGAGCAACCTGGGCAAGCGAGAACGGCCCGATTTCGGTGCAGGGGTGCATCCCGAGGGGGCGGGGGGCTGTTTCTGCGCGGACAGGCGGACCGAGCAGGGGAAACCGAGGCCACGCTGGATCCGCAGCCCCGAGGTGTCCACTAGAGCTCCGCTCGCGCGAGGGCGCGACGCGAGGCTGCCCGCGGGACCGGCCTGCGGTGCGAGCGGGTGAGAGGGCAGGGCGGCGGCGGGGGCCGGGGGGAGGAGGGCTGCGAGGCAGCGTGTGCGAGCGAGTGAGGGTGTGTGTCCGGGCGTGAGTCTGGGCGGGTGTCGGGAAGGAAGGCGACAGGGAGGGGCGGAGGCGGGGGGAGGGGGGAGGAGAAAGAGCGAAGGGCCCAGACGGGACTCTGGGCGCCCAGCCGCCCGGCTTCAAGCCCTCAAGCCACCGCCCCCAGGCCCCGCGCTGACGCTGGACGGTCCCCGCCTCCAAACCCCCCGCCCCGGCCAGAGAATAACTTACCTGTTTGGCGACGGAATCGCTCCTGCTCGCCCCTCTGACTGACTCCTCCGGCTCACCGTCTTCCCTTTGGGAGGAAGAGGCGGGACATCCTGTTTCTCCGTTGAAGGACTTCCGGTGACATCCAGGGCGACTCCGTCGTGGATGCAGCGCCGGATGCCACAGCCGAAAAACAGAATCTTGGAACTGGTTTAGTAAGATCCAGGTCGAGTTCCTTGTTTTTTATCCGAGTGGCCGGCAGGCTCATGTGTTGTCTTGTTTTTAACCCATCAGCTCTTGTCGGAAGCCGCTCGGAGATAAAACAGGAAGTCCCACCCCGCCCTTAGAGAAGGAAAACGGAGAGCCCAAGGAGTCAATCTAAACACGTTGAGCGCGTCGGGCTCGAAGGCCGGCGATGTCGACCCGGGAGGAGCGTCTGGGATTTCTAGAGGGTCCCAGAACGGGTTCTTCCCAGGCCGATCTCGCCTGCTTCCTTCCCTGTCCCTCCACCCGGCTCCCGCCCTCAATAAAGGACCCCGAGGGCGGCGCCGGAAACACGGAGAAGGCCCAGAACGGAGGGGGACCCGAGAGGCCTACGCTGGCAAACGCAGCCCGCTGCGTCTCTGCCGGCTTCCCCGGGACCTGGAGTGGCTCCTGTCGCTTCTGGCGCTCCGATTTCGAGAAATGACTTTCAGCTGTGCAAGGCGAGAATGCTACTTTAAATGATGAGAAAAATCTCTCGAATGGCTCCCCAAATAAGGTCCTTGTTTCAGAGGCCACAGGAAGCCACCAAGCCGAACTCTGATACCAAAAAGGAGGCCAAGAAGCGGAATGTGGCTTGGTGACCAGTTTGGTATTGCCAGACTTTCCGCTTTTATTAAAGCTGAAACACCTTGGCTGTTTAAAACGTTCGACAAGGACTTTATGAACGTTAACGGCCCAGCACACGGGCTTGTTAGGAAAAAAAAGGCAGGACATCAGGATGTGGTGGTGAACAGCCCGCCTGCCCCCTTGTGCAGGTCCATTCATGAACCTCGAGTTGGAGGCCTTTCTTCTGAAACCCAGAATCTAGTAGGGAAGACCTGTGTAGACGAATAAATACATCACAGCCTGTTAAGTGCTGTGACAAAGACGCGGTGAAATCCTGCTTGAGGTCATCTGCCTTGCTAAAGAGTTTTGACCATGTTGTAGGCGCAGGGTTAGGGATAGGGTAGGGTTAGACTCTGTAATGGGAAGTTAGGTGATCAGATTTCTATTTAGGAAGATCATTGGCCAGGCCAGGTGGCTCACGCCTATAATCCCAACACTTTGGGAGGCGGAGACGGTGGATT
This sequence comes from Chlorocebus sabaeus, assembly GCF_047675955.1. NCBI lineage: Eukaryota > Metazoa > Chordata > Mammalia > Primates > Cercopithecidae > Chlorocebus > Chlorocebus sabaeus. The sequence continues at coordinate 5,833,648 of NC_132921.1, forward strand.
GCTTGAGGCTAGGATTTTGAGACCAGCCTGGCCAACATGGTGAAACCCCGTCTCTACTAAAAATTTAAAAATTAGCGGGGCGTGGTGGTGCGAGCCTGTAATTCCAGCTACTTGGAGGCTGAGGCGGGAGAATAGCTTGAACCCAGTGGCGCAGGCTGCAGTGAGCCGAGATTGCACCACTGCACTCCAGCCTGGGCCACAGAGCGAGATTCCATCTCAAAAAATTCATTGTAAGTAATTGGATTTTTTTTTTCTTTTTTTTGTAATGTTATGAAGATAGGCTTTCTAGACCGAATCATCACTCAAGGCCAATTCCAACACGGTTCAGTTTAAATCATAATGCATTCAAGTAATAATTAGTTACCTTTTTGCATAGTTCATAGAGAACTTTTTGTAGACATTATCTGGTTTAATTCTGATTGTAATCCACATGAATTCTCTTATCCACAGTAAGGAACAGTAATTTAGAAGACTCTAATAAACTGTTCCAAGATCACACAGCTAGTAAAAGTGGAACTCAACCTTAAACTCCAGAGTCAACCTTTTCTATCTATCATGTGGACTCAGTTTAGTAGTAATAGTTATTTAAAAATTGTAGAGAAAAATGTGGAAAACAATTTCCTCACAACAGGTGACCAGCTGCGGATGTTATTTCTATTCCATTAACCAACATTTATTAGGTGCCTGTTATATAAAAGATAAAACTGGGTTCTGCCTTCAAAGAGTTCACTTGAAATTTAAAATTTATTTGAAAATTTAGTACTTCCTACTCTTTCAATAGCTATTTCAACACTGTTGGTCTTGTATAACAAGGTGATAAATTTCTTGACAATGACAGTAGCACAATTCTGTGTATGGATTGGGCATTCTGTGATCTTTGGGTGATTTATCTTGCTACCTTTCTTACCTTGGGGGTTTAGTTATCATTTATCTTCCTCCCTTGAGCAGTGAAGTAAAATCTAAGTTTATGTTTCAGTTCTATTTTGAGTATTTTGAGTTACTAAGACAAGACCCTAAGGAAGTCAGTTTGACCTCATTTCCAGCCGAGAGATTCCATTGATCTCATTCAAGACTAATTTTCTGATTCTAAGGAAAAAGGGAAGTCTTTTTTTTTTTCCTTCCTCTCTTTCTTTTTGAATGAATAGTGCTTGACATGGACAACACAGAATTGTAGTGAAGACAGAGAGTCGTAGTGATGAAACCACCTTTGCAAAAATTACAACAGAAAATTATGACAGTGAAAGAGATCTGACCTCACCAACTCCATCTTGCTTCTAAACTCCAAGCTGTCCTTGTTCATTCCTGGGCATAGGCAGAACTAACTTTGGGAGGAACTTAGTTTACAGTATAAGTTTGAAACAAAGATGATAACAGCCCATTCTGAAAACAAACCCCCTTCTGGCTTGGGGACCAGACTGCCTTTGTAGGACTAACAAATTAGCCACAAGATTAGAAATTATGATTTGGGAGTCATGCAACTAGAGGCCACAAGATTCTAAACCTCCCGAATTGCTCCTAAGGATAACATCACTATGTAAAACCCAAGATTGGTGCTTGAGACGTTTTTCAGACCCGCACTCATGGATCAGCTAGCACCACTCAGATGGATAAACTGGCTCATCTAGTCCTTTAGCCCCCATCCAAGAACTGACTCAGTGCAAGAGGACAGTTTCAATTCCCTATGATTTCATGTCACACCAGAGCAATCAATTCTCCCCACTCCCTGGTCTTCTACTCCCCAAATTATCCTTTAAAAATCCCAGTCTCTGAATTTTCAGGAGACTGCTTTAAGTAATAATAAAACTCTGGTCTCCTGTTTAGCCAGCTCTGTGTGAATTAAACTCTTTATTGCAGTTCCTCTGTCTTGATGAATCCACTGTGTCTGGGCAGCGGGCAAGAGGAACCCGTTGGGTGGTTACAGTGACACAAGGAACCCCTGGGGTCAACACCTGCTCGAAGCCAGCCCCACTTGAGACCTGTTAACCAAAAAAAAAAAAATCCTTTTCTTATTTAAGTCTATTTTTCTTTTACTTGCACCATGAAGCAGCCTAAATGATACAGAAGTTTTATTGCCAAATCTACTAGTTACAGTCTTAAGAAAGTTGCAAAGGAAAAACTCAGAGCAAAGATTTTCAGTCTTCGTAAATTCAAAATATATGCTTTTATCATGTCTGAGAAAAGAAAGCAATCAATATATTCACATCTTTTTCTGGGTATATGTGATATTTTTTCCATTGGATAATGAATAGTAAACACTTTTACAATAGCAAGTTGACAAAATGAGGATGTATAAAATTAAAATATATCAACTATTAAATAAATGCCAGGCATTATGCTACAAACCGTATATGCATTATTTCAATTAATCTAACTACTCTTAAATAGATACATCATTTGCATTTTACAGATGAGAAAAATGACGTTCAAAGAAGTGACGTCATGTTCTCTGATTCTGTCTATATTGGGTACCTGGTGACGATTTCCCTCTGTCTAATACCTTAAACATCTGTTCACCTGCATGCTGCTTCTGTTCTGGACCTCTGCGCTGGATATAGTCCCAACAGAGTGGCTTGCTGGGAGGAGGGAGATACTTTTCAGATAAAGCACTAGCACTTCATCCTAACAACTTCTTCATACTGAGGCAACATTTTTAAATACACACAGAATGCCTAGGATTCAACTGTTGAGAAAAACCGATGTAAGTCTGTTTGTCTCAAAGAAAGCTGTCAGGAACTACAGTTTTATTAACCTAAATGAACACCTGGTTTGATGATGACTATGTAAATGTATTTTTAGCTAATTAATTTATTTCTGCCCATCAGCCAATGAGTGGATAAAGAAAATGTGATATATATACACTATGGAATACTACTCAGCCGTAGAAAGGAACAAAGTAATGGCGTTGGCAGCAACCTGGATGGAGTTGGAGACCATTATTCTAAGTGAAGTAACTCAAGAATGGAAAAGCAAATATTGTATGTTCTCACTCATAAGTGGGAGCTAAGCTGTGAGGATGCAAAGGCATAAGAATGATATAGTGGACTCTGGGAACTCGAGGGGTGAGGGATAAAAGACTACACATTGGGTACAGTGTGCACTGCTTGGGTGATGAGTGCACCAAAATCTCAGAACTCACCACTGAAGAACTTCCCCATGTAACCAGAAACCACCTGTTCCACAAAAACTATCGAAATAACATTTTTTAAACTTTAGTATTTCTGGGTGAAATTTACATAGATTTCTCAGAAAAAAAATATTTAGAACTGAGGTATCTATTAGAGAACTGAGTTAAATTATTACCACTTAAAAACACAGAAAGTGGTATAGCCACTTTATGAATTTATCAGTTAGCAATGGCTAGGTTAAGCTTAGTGGTTTATAACCAAATCTTAGTAGTTTATAATAACAAATGTGTATTGTTAATTCCCACTACAAATTTATCAAGACATTGCTGGATGCTACACTCCATGTCTCTTTGTGGGACCCAGGCTCATGGGACTTCCGTTGTCTGCATTAGAGAGAAAGAGAAGTCAACAAAACATGCACTGATTCTTGAAGCTTTGGCCCAGAAGTAAAATATATGTTCTCTGTTCACATTGCATTGGGCCAAGGAAATTATCGTGGCCGCAAGTGACTTCAAAAGGATGGGGAAGTGCAATCTTGGCATTGTCAGAAGAAATGAAAACATTTAGTGAAGAGCATTAATGACTGTCTTTACAGGAAAAAAACAGAATCAAATAGACATGATTTCTTGTTTCAGTTTCATCATTTCCTACTGTGTTACCTAAACTTTCTGAGCCTCAGTTTCTTATTACTAAAATAGAATAATGATAAAGATGATATTCACTTCAAGGACTTTGTGTTAACTATGGTAAAAAAAAAAAAAAATTGAAAACTGTAGCAAGTTATGCAAATTAGAAATGTATAATATTACTGCTTTGAAAGTGATGATGAAATGTAGAATAATTGAGAGGATAACGCAAAGCACTTATACCAGGAGGCTTTTAGCTGCAGATAATAGAAATGAACTTCCACTACTTTAATCAATAAAAAAGTGTGTTGGCTCACAAATTTGTCATCCAGACATAAAGGAGGATTCAGAATTTATTGACTCAGGAGTTGGATGTTAGTATCGAGGACCTAGATTTTTCTCATCTGCACTTCAGTTCTCAGTGCCTGATTCAACATGGCATTTGAAGATGGCTAGAGTGATTCCAGGGATAACATCTAGAGAGAAAAAAGAGAACTCCTTTTCTTACGATTTTTCTCTTAAGAGAAAAGGAACTTCCCAAAAGCCCCCAGCAAGCATGCCTTCACATCCCATGGCCAGAAGTGGCTCACATATGTACCCTGAGCTAAGCACTGCAAACAGGAATGGGATTGCCTGTAGGCCTCGGAGATCACCTGGATCTTGGGAAGGTGTCAGCTCTACCTGTGGCACTTGGCTGAGTGGGAAAGGGATGGAAACATGAATAAAGTAAGAATTAGGAAGGAAAAGGAGATATGGATCCAGGGTAGGAAGCCAATAGTTGTAGTTATCTCAAACAAATATGATTGATTTCATCTTTATGAATGTGATGACCTAATTTAATACATTCAATCAATGAAGTAAAAGAAAGTGCAAGGACAATATGACATCTGTCATTCTCTGTTGAGATTTGAGAGATAATACCAAGAACGTGTGGTGACCTGGGTCCTCACTGCTACTGTCTTTCTGTACCTGGACACTTCCTAGCAAGAGACTTCAACTTCAGAACAAAGAGGATCCCAACTTGTAACTGCATTATACACCCCAGCCGCACACATAAGTTGCTTTCTAATTATTCCTCTTTAAGAAATTGTAGAATATTTATCTATGTATAAATGAAAAAATAGAAAATTAAAATAACAAAAATAAGTAACACCATGTATTGAGTGTCTACTGCATGCTAGGTGCTGTGCTAAGTGTTCTACATATATTGCCATTGTGCTGCCAACGACTCTGCAATAAAGATGTTCCCATTCCTACTTTACAGCTAAGGAAACCAAGGCTCAGAGAAATAACATATTTTGCCCAAGATTATCCAACTGGTAAAATCTGGAGTCCGAATTTGAACCAGAGTCCACTCAACACACTTTCACCTCTACACCAGTGCTTTCTGAGTTTGCTGCACATTAGAATCACCTCAGGAACTTAAAAAAATATCCCAGGTGATACCCCATAGCAAGAAAATTAGAAAGTCGGGCAGGGGAAGAGGCACGCAGGCATCAGTACTTTTTAAAGTCCCCAGGTAATTCCAATGTGGAGGAAAGTTAGGGAACCATTGTGCTATATTATGTTGCCTCTTCAGCCAGGAATGTAAACCAGAATCTTTTCTTCCAAGGCCAAGAGCAGTGAATGATAGCTTAGGGGCTTATGGTGTATACTCTCTTTCCCAAGTGATCCTCTTCCTCAGGAGTTCTGCTTTAGAGTAACTAATTTCAAGTTTCCCTTTCACTGCATTTCTCACCCATCCAAAGCTAAAAATACTACAGGAGACTTTTGTCAACAGGAAGAATGGACACCTGAACCATCTCAGAAGAACTTTTGAATTCATGATCAATGGCATGTTTTCCCTAATTAGGATCAATGATCAATGGTGTGTTTTCCCTAATTAGGATAAAAAAGCAAGAAAAAATATCAAGTTTAATTTTCTTCTTACAAAGTAATCACTCAGACTCACCTGGAATTTAGAGAGCATTTAATTTCTGGCCTCTTTTTTTTTTTTTTTTTTTTTTGCTTTGTAATTTTTATTTTAATATAATTTTGGACTTACCATAAAACTTATTAAAAGGACAAAGAACTTCCATATACCCCTCACCCAGATTCTATAATTATTCACATTTTACCATATTATATGGTTTATGCATATTTTTTGTGAACCACCACAATGCAATTATCAAAATCAGGTTATAATACTTCTCTCTAATAATCAGACCTTACTCATCCTTTTGCACACATTTTTTTGTCTTGTTCCCCTATATTTTTTACATATGACCTCCAAAAAGGTTTATAGGTGAAAGTTATAGATAAAGCATAAAGTGAATAGTAAAATGAGAAGCCTTAATTCAACTGTTATAAATTATATTAAATGTTAGTGACTAAGCATTCTATTTAAAAGGAAGAGATTACCAGAATGGATTAAGAGGCAAATCTTAGCCATCTGCCATCTATAAGATGTTTGTTAAATTAAAGGATTCATTTAAATGTCTTCTGGCCTCCATTTGCTTCTGATAAGCAATTAGAGGCCATTCAGATCTTTGCTTGCCTTTATGTTTCCTTATATGTCATTTGTCATTTTTGCTGTCTGCTTTAAAGAATTTCTCTTTATTTTTGGTTTTCCATAATTTGTGATATGACTAGACACGATTTTCATCTGATTTTTCCTGCTCAGCACTTTCTGACCTTTAGAAATCTGTAAGTATATGTCTTTCACAAAATTTGGGAAGTTTGGGACCATTATTTCTCCAAATAATTTTATTTTACTCTGTTTCTCTTGGTTTCCAATTAAATATGTCACACCTTTTGATATTATACACAGCTCACCAAACCTCTGTCCTCTTTTTCCATTATTTTTTCTCTGACCTTCAGGTTGATAAGTTCTGTTGATCTATCTCCCATGTTCCCTGATTCCTCCTTCTGTCACATCCACCCTTCTGTTAAAATCATCTCGTGATTTATTTCAGATATTATATTTTTAAGTTCTCAAATTTTATTTTTTCCTTATAATTTCTGTTTCTGATGAGATTTCCTATTTGCTTATTTATTACAGATGCATTTTCCTTTATGTCTTTAAGCACAGTTATAATAGCTACTTTGAAATTTTGTCTGCTGATTCGAATATCTGGAGTATCTTGAGGTTAATTCTCATTAATTTTCCCATTTATTTTTATTATGACTCGTTTTCTTATTAAATGTCTAGTAATCTTGTGGTTGTATCCTAGACATTTGAGAAATACAGTGCAGAGATTCCTGATTCTATTATGTGCCTCTGACAAGCATTAGAGGGTTTTTTGTTTCTTTGTTTTAACAGGTAGTTCCTTTGGCTGTGTTCATATTCCAAACATTTTCTCTCCTTTCATGGGGAGCAACTAAAATCTCATATAGTTCTTTAGCCTTTGCTGAAAGGATTGAATCTGCCTCACACATGCATAGTTCAGAGATCAACCAGTGATTTAGGGAGAGTGTGCTGAATTTGTTGCTTTTTCTCTGTTGATCTCTCCTTTTCAGAGCCCTCTCCCTTTACTTTTACCTGCTAAAGTATCCCTGAACTCTGTCTTCTGGGACTGAAAGTGGGATTTTAAATAAACTGTAGATGGCTTCCTTTATTTGGTTATTATTATTTAAAATTTGAAGGAAGCGTTGGTCATTTTTGGTGACTAGTCATTTTTGATGACTAATTTAAGTGTCATTTAAAGTTTCATTTCCTTTAAATTAACATTTTTTGTCATTCTATTCAAATGCCTACTTACAATGGCAATAAGAATATGCTATGAACACTTAACCTCCCACACTAGAATTTTAAATCTGAGTTCTTTTCGAATGCTGTTTTGGTGAATTTCAGTGTGGGAGGTGAGATGATTTAAAGCTTTAGATTTTCTGTTATAGTCAAAGGCATAATTTATCTGACATCTTTTTTCATCCTGCATAAGGAATAACACTAGAATAATGTTTTTAAATAACACATGTCCACATAATGACATTTTTTTCTTTTCAATTCTATCCAAACTAAAATAGCTCCGAAGTGTTTACTTATCATAACTGTTAAGAAATTATACTTGCCAGGCGTGGTGGCTCATGCCTGTAATTTCAGCACTTCGGGAGGTCGAGATGGGTGACCTCCATTTGAGGTCAGGAGTTTGAGACCAGCCTGGCCAGCATGGTAAAACCCCATATCTACTAAAAATACAAAAAAGTAGCTGGATGTGGTGGTGGGTGCCTGTAATCCCAGCTACTAGGGAGGCTGAGCCAGGAGAATCACTTGAACCTGGGAGGTGGAGGTTGAAGTGAACCAAGATCACACCATTCCTCTCCAGCCTGGGCAACAAGAGTGAAACTTGAAAGAAAAGAAAAGAAAAGAAGGAAGGAGCGAGAGAAAGAAAAGAAAGGAAGGAAGGAAGGAAAAAGAAAGGAAAGGAAGAGGAGGAGGAAGGGGAGGAAGGGGAAAAAGAAGAAAAGAAGAGAAGATAAATTATACTTATTACACCTGCCATCACTTCTCTTCTACATCACGCTGGGAATTAAAAAGAATGCATCATTTTATTGCTTCAGAAAATCTCCTGCATTCTTGTCTTTGTGTTTTATCAATTTATTAGGGCTTTGGACAGCTGAGCAAAGTATAGAACATATCCAACCCAACCTCTGCCTTACAAGAACTTACTTCTTAAAGAAGAAAGTTTTCTCAACATAGTAAAGAGGAAGATGAGCTTTCTTACTTGTTAAGTGCTCTGCAATACAGAATGTAGATGTTACAATGTCAGTGGAAGAGCAGAAGGAATATGTGCTACTGTTAGGACTTGGTTTAAGTTTTTCTGCGTTATGAAAGGCAGTAGTATTACAGATTGTTAACATAGTTATGCTAGATCTAACCATTGTACATTAAGATAGAAACAAGTATTTTATTTTGTCTTGTATAATCAAGACCTCAAATCATGATTTTTTAGCCATTACATGTACAATTAATATTCAAACTTGATGTGAAAAATAACATTAAAAATAACAGATAACACTGAATTCATTTAAAAGTAGACATTTAAAATAGTATAGTACACTTTTTTTTTTTTCTTTTTTTAAGAGACAGGATCTCCCTGTGTTGCCCAGGCTGGTCTCAAAACTCCTGGGATCCTCCTGCCTCTGCTTCCCAAAGTGCTAGGATTACAGGCATGATCCACCACGCCCAGCCATTAAAATAGTATAGTATACTATCTACTAAACTAGATTGTGTTTAAAAGTTATTTGGCCCTCTCATGAAACAGTGAGTTTGGGGATTTGTTTTTAAGTGAAGACAGATATCTGTGGAAGTGAGAAGCCAGATAAAATAGCATTTGTTTTCTCTGGTGAGCTTTCGCCTTACTCTGCTTCTTCTAAGAGCTTTGTTGAGCATGCCTTAAGGGTCAGGTGCTGGGCTTCGTAATCTCCTCAGCTTAACTTCTTGTCACCTGCAGGAATGGCAGAGGAGTGTCATGTAACTCCGTCTTCTGATTGCTCAAGAGGAATCGTGTGTGTGTGTGTGTGTGTGTGTGTGTGTGTGTGTGTGTGTGAAATATTCCAGTTTGGGAATGTTGGCTTCCCATTCAAAAGTGCTTAGGACATCGTGAAAGTCACATCAGCAGGGGTGAGGGAGCCAGTGCAGGGGTCCTGGGCTTCTGGTTTGTGGCCTCTGAATGAAGGTGTGGCCCCTGGTAAGATACAAGCACTGCTGGGAAGCCTAACACATTGAACAGTTATTAGCTATTGACACCTCTGCATGGCTTGTTTTCTGTGCTTCTCCCCAGCACTAGCTGCTCCAAGAAGTTTTCAAACTAGGAACACTGTGAAGTGGAGAGCATAAAGACAAGAGAAGTCCAGGAAGGGTATAGCACACCTGGTAGGGAAGACCCCAAAAATCGCAGCTGCAGAGTCAAGAGGAAGATGTTAGCAATCATACTGATCACCTAATGTGTGCAGCACACCCCACTGGATGCCTGAAATGCAGAGATTAGTAGGACATGGTCTCTGATATTATAGAGCTTGAAGTTTAATAGGAGGAAGAGAGATGCACAGAAATCATGAGTGTGCATTGCAGCATGAGAATGGATGATATAAATGTTGAAATCATTCATTTCAGCATTTAAAATGTTTCCTGATGACATGCAGTATGCCTAGAACTTTCAGTACACCACCATAGACAAAACAGACATAATCTCTGCCTGTAAAGATGTTACAGTCTAGCAGGAGAGCTGGCAGTTTTTAAATTGTAGAAATACGATCATGCATCACTTAATAGGGATACTGAGAAATGTGTCCCTGGACATCTTCAACCACCCTAGAGTGTACCCACACAAGCCTAGATGGCGTAGCCTACTACACGCCTAGGCGGTATGATGTGGCCTATTGTTCCTAGGCTGTAAACTTGTGCAGTGTGTTACTGTACTGAATGTTATAGGCAGTTACAACACAGTAGTAAGTATCTATGTATGTAAACACAGAAAAAGGTACAGTAACAATATGGTATTGTAATCTTATGGGACCACTGTCATATATGTTTGTTTTTGGCCAAATTGTCAGTATGTGGTACATGACTATGTATTTAACAACAATGATAATAAATGCTACAAAGAACTATGGAGACTATGGTAGTGTAATAGGGACACCTCACTTACTCATGAGGAATAAGAAAAAGCTCCCCTGAAAAATTACAACTAAACCAAGATTTGAAGAACGATGTGGAGGGAGGGGTATTAGCGAGACCAAGGGGGTTGTAAGGGTGTTGCCGGAGGAGGAAGAGACTGAGAAGCTCTGAGGCAGGGAAGCTCTTGGATGTTTGCGAAACTGGGAGAATTTGAAGGATGGGGTTGTCAGGGCGTAGCTAGTGACAGCAGAGCGAGCCAGAAGAGGAAGCAGACAGCAAGTTGTGCAGGACTTGTAGACCTTCTTGGGATGTCTAACTTCATCCTCAGACCATGTCGCCAGTTGAGAGCTTTAAGCAGGGTGAGAGGGACAAGCCGGCTGCAGCATGGCACATCCAGTGAGAGGGGCTGTCGTGTAAGCAGAGACTGGTTAGGGGCTTCTGCAATAACCCAGCAAAACTTAAGAGTGTTGGCTTATGAGCTATGCGAGGTGACAGTAGAACTAGAAGGAAGTGGTGGCTTTTGAGAAAGAGGCTGGACTGGCCTTGATACTGAATTGGATTGGAAAGAGAGGGAAGTGTGGAAGACGGTGCAGGGCTCTGCTATCAACTAGCCGATGGTCCACTTACCAAGGTAGGTAAGTGGGAAACAGGCTCGGGGAAGGGATGGAAGTTTTCGTACTAGGTGAGTAGTTTCAGATGTGAAATGGGCAGGAAGATGGATGGGCCTCGTTCTCAGAGGAGGGGGCTGGGCTGGGAGTCATGGGCATCTGGCGAGTACAAAGGCCAAGGAGTCCCCAGCATGAGTGTGAACAGTGGGAAGTGGCCAGGAACAAGCCCTCAGGAGAGCCCTCGCTCGCTCCGTTCTCCCAGCAGCAAGTAAGTGCAAAGCACAGTGTCACTGGCCAGGGCTCTCATGCTGTCTGGCACACAATCACCAAAGTTTCCAGGCCAGTACCTTTTATTTTTATTAATACAACAGAAAGCCAGAAACATTCCCAGCTTCATTGTTTTCCAGAAGAGCACCTACCAAACCCAAATGATATTCCTAACCCCTAAACCTCATCACAATAGTTACGCTTTAATACACTACATCTACTAACAAAGCCAGATACATTGCCCTCCTCCAATACAATAAAGTCCCCCACGAAGGGCATGTCACAATGGACCCCCAACTATACTGGGTGATCATTTTTGTCCATGTGCATATATTTCGTCATTAAAATGTTAAAAAACAAATATTTCGATTTCTCTCTGCCTTAACTTTTTTGCCTCCGTATAACTGGTTAATATGTCTGAATAATTAACAACTGAGTAGCTTTCTCTTATCCCTTTGAGTATAAGGAACTTGGAATATACTCCTTTCTGACTCCCACATCAGGGTAGGTTAACCACAGGGCTCAGAATTGAGTGGAAAACCAGGAGGGAAGAGCTGGGGAGACCCATGCTGACCCTGGGTGACAGAAAAACATGGACTCTGAACTCTGGCAATCCAGGGTTGGAATATCCTAGATTTTACAACCTCCACAACTATTCATTCTCCTCCCCTTCTCTCCTGGCAGCAACGTAATAATTAACCGAGACACTGCTGGTCTCAGAAAGATTCAGCAGGAATGAAGATCAGCAAATACATCTTGTTGTTCGGTGACTTCTTAAATCTGATGGTACATTAGTCAGAAATGCTTACAGTGTATTTTATAATAAACTTTTGTTAATGGACTAACATGACGACTCTAAATCTCCCGCACTGTTAGTCCTTAGCTGCAATGCCAAATACATCAGGTAGGTTCAACAGAATCGAGAAACACCACGAAACCCTGCATAATTAGATGAGCACAAACTATGCTTAATAGCACAAAATACCAAACACCTGCCACCGTTCTGTAACGAGGACTTGATATTCTATAGAACTGGAGATGTGGTGGCTTGAAGCCTCCTGCTTCCAAAGCAAACACTAACTGGAATCCTTCACAAATACCCAAAACTAGGTTGAGCCCTCAGTTGGGTCCACTTCTGTGACTAGAATCAAGGTGAACGGAATCACTGACTGCCTGCTCCAGTCCTTTTAAAGGTGGAACAGCACGTTTTTAAACTGACATCTCAAGAACAAACAGAGTGATGGAAAAAAGTTGGACACAAATGTGTTTTGCTTTGTTTTTATTTGGAGTCATAATAGAAAAAATGTTAATAAGCCCCTAAATTATTCTCCATTAATGTGATTTAAATTGTAAACTCATATTTATTTGTTTATATACACTCAACTGTAGAAAAATGACTTTTTTTGTTGTTGTTGTTTATACCATCAAATCCAATCAAGCCAAACAAGATGGTTAACTAAAATGATTAATGAATGCAGCATTAGCTGATGGCTTTAAATTTAGCATGTGTTACTGATGTCAGGGTTGATTAGTTCTCTATCTAAAACTGATGCTATTAAAAGCTTTGAGCAATTTAGATGTTGTCATTGAGTAAAATTTCAATGCGGTGAGAGAAATTCTATCAGGATTAATTCTGCTATGGTGCAGCATGTGCACAGATGTTGGATAGAGAGAGAGTGGGCCTTTTCTGATGGGACAGGAAGAAGGAACGGGAGGCAGAGAAGCTGACAAGGTGTCATCAATCTCAGGAAAGGTAAAGAAGCTTGGAATAAAAAAAAAAAAAATACTCATCTTTGCACAAGGACTCCCAAATGGCATACGGGTATGAATATTGATCATTTCAGCTTCAGAACTTTTCAAGAAGTGGGAAAAAATAAATGAAGGGAAGGCAAGAGGTTAATATAGTACCATGCTTTAGTAACTCCTCTGAAAATGAATCCATGGGGAAATCATTGTAGTCAGTGGTGGAGACCAACATTTTTATTAATAAGATAAAAGGAAAGAGTGGTAAAGCAAAGGCGACCTTTGGATGGAATGATTATGTGTCATGAGCACTTGAGGACCTAGAAAGCAAACCGGAGTGATTATGCCAATCAAATTGCAAGGTCGGAGACATGCTAAAAGGTTAGAAGGAATCCAATCCTGGGGCTATTGCACGGAACTTGGGGAAATCAAGTTGCTGCAAGTAGCTGTGACTTGAGGAAGGTGTGCAGTGGGGGACCTTAAACCATTTCCAACATCTGTGCCTTTGAAATATTTTATTATTGATCCAGATATCCCGAGACATTTTAAATGGAAGGGAAAATGTACTATACTAGACCCAAATTCTCTGGATATTTAGATTCCATCCCTGTCTAGGGATGTGGGGGAGGTGAATCTGTCAGTGGATCAGATCAGACTAGAAGGTTCTTGTGATGCAGCTGGGCCATCTCTAAGAAAAAGGCAGCAAATAATTTGGTTCCCTCTATGTAGTTCCACCTAAGAAGAGGAAAAACAGAGAAATGTTGTTACAATTTCCATTCAAATGAAGGAGGAAAAATATTCTGTCATTTAGACAGGAAGATTTGATGTTATAAATTCCACCTAAATTATTTAACATACTGTTGAGATCCCAGTATGAAAGGCACTTAGTAAGTTCCATGTGAAAAATGCATTATTATTATTAAGAAGATGAGAATCAGTCCTAGACTCAAATCTAAAAGTCAGTTTTCCTTGATTTCTTATCACCAACATGACATGGATATCAGGGTCAAACAATTTCCTGTTTCTCACTAGTCTGGGAGGCTTAGGAGATCTTGTAGTATCTGCCAGTAGTGCATAAAGCAAACATTCCTAAATAGCCTTTTTTGTTATGCACTTCACATTTGTGTTTCCTCAAAGTTCCGTGTTGAAGCCCTAACCCCTCAGTGTGTCTGTATTTGGAGACAGGGCCTGCAGGAGATGATAAAGGTTAAATGAGGTCAAAATGGGGGTCCTAATCCAGTGGGGCTGGTGCCTCTATAAAAAAAGAACAAGACACCAGAGCCACCTAACCCCACCATGTGAGCACAGGGACAGCCAGGAAGACAGCCGGCACCCACCAGGAACCAAATGGGCTGGCACCCGATCTAGGGCATCCAGGCTTCAGAACTGTGAGGAATCAATGTCTGTTGTTTAAGCCCCCAGTCTGTACGATTTTCCATTCTCGCATAAATTGAACAGGAGGTCACCCATGTGTAGACCCGTGTGTGTGCAGTAAAGGAAGAAGAAAGAGGCACATTGCACAGGCATCAGCTGACCTGTTGATTTTCTCATTCTGTGAGTGTTCTCCATCATCAACAGCTCCCAGCGGAATTAGCACCACGCTCTTGTGGACAATCTCCTGGAACATTTTGGCAATTGGAATGGTGGATCCATCCCGGATCATATCTGGTTCTGTTCCAAACACTGAAACAGGAAAAGAAGGCATTTGAATAGGATAAGGACAAGACCGCCCCCAGTAAGCTCCTCAAGGGCAGTGCCTACTTTACCTTCCTCTTTCTTTTTCCTTGTTAATCTTTCTTTTTTTTTACCATTAGATTTGGTGCCTGGAGTAAGGAAACCCCTTGATATCATGCAATTATATTCTAAGATAGACGCTAGAGTCAAGAAGAAAACTATGGATGTCTTCTTCACAATTACCTACGTCAAAAAAGATTTTAGAGCCAGGTGTGGTGGCTCACGCCTGTAATCCCAGCACTTTGGGAATCTGAGGTGTGCGGATCACTTGAGGTCAGGAGTTTGAGACCAGCCTGGCCAACATGGTGAAACCCTGTCTCTACTAAAAATACAAAAATTAGTCAGGCATGGTGGCACATGCCTGTAATCCCAGCTACTCGGGAGGCTGAGGCAGGAGAATCACTTGAACGTGGAAGATGGAGGTTGCAATGAGCCGAGATCTTGCAACTGCACTCAGGCCCGGGTGACAGAGCGAGACTCTGTCTCTAAATAAATAAATAAATAAAATTGTAAATAAAAATTTTATTTTGAACTAATTTTAGAAAAGTTTAGCCTTTAGAAAAGTTGCAAAAATAGTACGGAGAAAGCTCCCATCTATCTCTTACTCTGCTTTCCCTAATGTAAACGTCTTATGCAACTATTGCAAAATGATCAAAACAAGGAAACTGACAATGGTTCAACATTGTTAACTCCACTCCAGACTTTCGATTTCACCAGTCTCTCCCTTTTTCCATTCCAGGATCTGATCCAGAATCCACACTGCTTTTTTATTATTGCTTCTTAGTTTCTTGTATGCTGTGGATGTTTCTCACTATTTCCTTGTCTTTCATGACCTTGACCATCTTGAACCTTATCAGTTGGTAGTTTTGTAAAATATCCCTCATTCTGGGTTTGTCTGATGTTGTCTTGTGATTTCAAGAGGTCATGCATGTTTGGAACAACACAAGACAATGTCCCTACCTTTATTGTTTCTTCATGAATTAAATATTTTTTTGGTGACTTCTTTGGATTTTTTGGTGACAGATATGCCAATAGCTGTACTATCACTCAAATGTCACAATGTTTCTGGCAATTTTCAAAGTATTGCACAAAATAGTTTTAACTGCTATCCTAGGTTTTAGAGATTATTTCAAACCTTCTAGCTTAGAGGACATGCTACCAGTGATGCAGTGGGATGAAAAATGAAACAAAGAAACCAGAGAGAACATGTCACCTCTTTGCTCACACAGCAAGATGTGGATGTGAATCGAAGTAATGTACCTTGTTAGTAGAACCAGTTTAGCACACAAACAGACCGTAAGGTGTCTTATGCATTCCTGAAAGGCTATTTCAGATTTATTTACTGTTGTCAACTGGGGTATTTCAAACACACACCTCTCTTCAGCTGCCATTACATTTCTTCAATCCTAAAGTTTACTGGCAAAATACCTGCTAAGGTTGGGGGCAGCAGGAATGGTGATGGAAAGAAGCATGGCTCCCTGTCTTAGACTTGTTCTCTAGTTTTCCATATCTATGTCCCTTGTACTGATAAGCCCAAGAGAGAGAGTTAGTGCTTCAAGGAGATCTCGGCTTCCCTTTCTGGCTTTGCCACCATTAGCCAATGTGGCCTCAGGTATCATCTGTAATAGGATGCCATAGGTCTACCAAAATGCATGCCACTGCTTTTCCACCTAGCTTTTGGAGAGACCTAGAACTCCCTGCTTTGGGAAGAGCCCCTGTTCTGCTATTGTTGGCAGGGTCCCCCTCCTGGTGCAGAAGCCAAAGAGACTGGGTGTCCCTGCTCCCTGATGCACAACCAGCACCCAAGTACACGCTCTCTGCTCAGCCCAGCACATGGCTCTACCCAGGACCTTGAAATGCATGGAATTAAAACAGGCACCACCAAAGAAGTTCGAAATAGAGCTGTGCTGCCTTCTGGGGAAGCGATGTGGCATTGTGAAGAGACCACCGGCTTTAGGGTCAGACACACTGGAATTGGGTTTCTCGTGTGTTTTGCAATTGTATACAGCGAGCTCATCTCCAGGAAGCTCCTGTGGAATCTCCTTGGCCTGCCTGGGGCTGTGTCCTCCTGGGTAATGCCGTGCTTGCATCAGCAGGCAGTCCAGCCATGGCACTAGCGAGAATCAGACCATGCACTAGCTAAAAATTAAACACCCAAACCCACAGGAGCAAGGGTCCATGGTTAAAAATTCTCAGGGGAGACCTTGTGTCCATCCAACGTCCACGCAAAGGCAGTCAAGCTTACACACGCAGGATAGGTGTGGCTTTCCGGGGATGCCCTGCCTGCGTATAGTGGGTCTCCTTTTCAACTTCCTGCCTCACTCAGGCCCAAGGCCATTAAAGTTCCAGTCTCTGTGACCAGGAAGAGCAGATCCCTGCAGGCCAGCCCAGGGTCTGCTTATTCACTCCCCTAGAGTTTAGCTTCTTCATTTTCAATCCTAAAGGATTCCCTCTGATGTCGTACAAGCTAAGCTGTGTTTTTTTGTTTTTCATTTTTGAGACAGGGTCTCACTCTGTCCCCTAGGCTGGAGTGCAGTGGCATGATCACAGTTTGCTGCAGCCTCAACCTCCTGGGCTCAAGCCATCCTTCTGCATCAGCCTCCTGAGTAGCTGGCACTACAGGCGCATGCCACCACGCCCAGCTAATTTTTATATTTTTTGTAGAGATGAGGGGTCTCACCATATTGCCCAGGCTGGTCTCGAACTCCTGAGCTCAAGAGATCCTCCTGCCTCTGCCTCCCAAACTGCTGGGATTATAAGATTGAGCCATCACACCTGGCCTAATCTGTGTTTTGAAAGGATGTTTTTACATGTTGGCCAACATTTCTATGAGTTTTGTATCAGGGGGTTTGAAGGTTTTCTAGTGCATCATTTTCCCCAAAATTCAGGTCTCCAGACTTCAATTTGAGCACAGGTTTTGCCACTTGTGAGCTGGGCACCCTTTGGCAAAATACTTCATGTCTGTAAACCTGCATTTATTCCTCTGTTAGATGGGGAAGGCCACTGGGAGGATGACTTGAGATGGCATGTATAGCGTGCCCTGCACATGACATGCATTCAACAATGTCCTCTATATTAAAAGGAGAGTTGATTTCTGAGTTTTAAAAGTGTCTGCTTTACCCACGGTCCCACAGGTACCACCCCTGAGTCCCAGTGAAGATTGGCCAGTCAGAAGATCTTAAGGTCCCACCTGTTCTGATGGCTCTTTTTGCTGCGAGATACTGGGTGTCGTTAATATTTGCGATCCATGGGTGTAGTCCTAGAGTCATGGAAACAACCATCTTGTTGGAACTATTTCTTTTGGAGAACACATCTTCAAGATGCTGTGTCACCTAAAAGGTGATGTTTTCAATAATAAGAGAAAGTGTCAAGTTATTCTCTCATACAGTTAATATAGTCTTCCATCAAGAAACTGATTAATACAGTTAATATAGTCTCTTCCATCAGGAAACCGAAGGCCCTAACCTGACACATGCAAGTGTTGTGATTTTTCCTTCGCTCTGCCAGGGGGCGAGAGTGAGATCCTTCTTCAGTGCTGAGAGCAGGAAACCCTGGGCTGCACCCAGAGGGAGATTCCCCTCTATCCTCCTCCCCGCAATCCTGGCCCCAGCCCACCCCCTTCCAACCACAGCGTCTCACACACGGAGGTTCTGGAGCATTGCCTGTTGAAAGTGATGAAACCTAACACAGCAGGACTTCTCTTTTGAATCGTCCTCTTTTAGGACTCCTCAGTACCCTCTGAGTGATTTGGGGGTATTAAGCATTTGGAAATTTCCAAGACGTGGGAGCAACTCCAGGCTCAACTATGGAGGAGGCTCATTTCAGCCTCGTTCTCGCCCCTCCTGCTCTTTTCTCGTTGTTACTGTGGCGAGCCTCCTGGGAAGGTGCCATACTCAAACTTCTTCCATTAATTACCTCAACACACATTTACAGAACACGTGTCATGTCCCAGAGACTGTTCTAGGTGCTGTGGATACAGCTGTGAACAAGACAAGGAAGGCCCTGCCCTCATGGAGTTTATATGTCATGAGCAAAAGGGGTAGCACCTCCAAAAAGAAGGAAGGGAAAGGAGGAAGGAGGGAAAGAGAAAAGGAAAGGGAAGGGAAGGGGAGGGGATGGAGAGGGAAGGGGATTGGGGAAAGGAGAAGGAAGGATGGAAGGAGGGCAGGAGGAAGGAACAGGAGGGAAGAAAAAGGAAAGGGGAGGAGAGGGAAGGGAAGGGAAGGGAAAAGGGAGGAAGGAGAGAGGGCAGGAGAGAGGCAGGGAAGGAAGGAAGGAGGGAGGGAGGGAAAGGAGGAGGGGAAGAGGCAGGGAGGGAGAAAGAGACACTATATTAGAATGTAATTAGTGCTAACAAGACAATAAAGAGGGATAATGGAATGGAGAAAGACTGACGGTTGGGATGAAGTATTTCTTTAGTTCATTCATTCAAGAGTCTACTTTCTGTTAAACTAACTTGAGGCAAATTGATGATTGGTTGGTAATTTGGACACGTAACTCCTTCCAGAAAACATTTTCCTTAAAATGGCTGCTTCCAAAGTGTTAATTTCAGACATCATGAAGATCTAATGATTGAAGCCTGAGACTTTCTACTTCTGTCCAAGCATAGGCAGGTCCCTACTCCATCTATGTGTAAACCAATCTTGCTTTTATATCTACCATCTAATTTTCAAATTTTCCTAGCACTATCTAACTTGCTTTTATATCTACCATCTAACTTTCAAATTTTCCTAGCTTCAAATGGTTATTTACCTGACTGCTGTAGTTCCATATACTTGAGGAAAAAGATTGGGTTCTTTTTGTTCGTTTTTTTAAGAGACAGCGTCTCGCTCTGTCACCCAGGCTGGAGTGCAGTGGTGCAATCATAGCTCACTGCAGCCTTGAATTCCTGGGCTCAAGGGATCCTCTAGCCTTGGCCTCTCAAATCCCTTGGCCAGGATTATAGGCACAAGTCACTGCACTGGGCAATACTGGTTTCTTGATGTTTGTTCCACACCTCTTGTATTAGAAAAAAATGATACTCCAATGGCAGCAACCTCACTGCTCACCAAGCAGTGATATGCGGGATTAAGAAACCATGTTACTAGGCAGAATGACAATAAGCATTTGTTACCTGTTTTTCCACCACAGACACATTCATGTGAGGGACTAGACGGATGGAAAATTTTCCTATAACTTGGCCAGGTATGACTGTTTTAGCTCCAGGCTCATCAAACGCACCCTCGATCCCATGAATAGAAAGAGATGGGTACCTCCAGAGGTGCATTAGAATCTCCTCCTATATTAAAATAAAATTATCCAAAGGATGCTTAATTAGACCCCAGTGGAGCTGGGTTGCTTGTGTTACCACTGTCTGTCTCTCTGAGACACCATTCAGGACACGTTAACTGTCACCTTACTCAGCTGTGTCTGACGCAAGGACTTTTCCCTCAGGACACAAACTCTCTGCTGTCTTCAGATGCCTTCACCTACCCAAGATGCTCCCCACTGATGAGTGCCCCTCTTTGCCCAACATTTGCAGTTTTCAGTGAACAAATGGCAAAGGGGTCCTTTCAGATGAGATCGGGCACGTTCAGGATGGAATGGCCATAGACAAACGGGCCCCTTCAGAAATGTGGGTTCAATTATAAATTTCTAACCTCAATCATTACAATAATAACTTATGTAATGAAAGCATTTTCTTATTCAGAAGACATCAAAGAACTCTCCACATGTTTGAGCCAGTTTTCTTTCTTCTTCTGGCCATCCTTGAGCTGGTCTGCAGGAAGACGCCTGCTTCATAATAATTCACTCTACTGCTTCTTTTCAGCTTGCTTTTCCCCCTCGTGGCCCCTTCCCCAGGTACCAGCCCTGCTACCGAACACCTTGTCAGGCAAGCATGCTGCCCAGAAAGAGGAGGAGGAGAAAAGCAAAACAATTCTAAATTTGCCAGTAAGGAATGTTTTTGACTTTGTGTTTACTTAGTCCACTGAGGGAGTGATGTATTCACTTACAGATTAGACCCTAAGGCTTTTGGTTTTGTCTGGAAAAATGAACAGTTACAGGTCTTGGAGCTGGAATCATCTCAGACTTTTCTTGGTCTTTGAAAAGATAAGAAGTCCAGCTCACAGGCTGAAGGCTGGCATGGGATTTAGGTTAATAAACAGCTTTGGAAAACATGGCTGGGAAATGGGTAACTGCTTGTAGTTAAATACCAGAAGCCAGTGCCCATTAGACCCCAGTAAAAAGGACTGGTTGACCCAGCCCACAGGGAAGTGGCTGTGGACATCAAAAATCTGCCTAGGAATTCACATCTGCTTTGGATTCTAAGATATGCAGATTAGCACCAGACAATGATTTAGACAGCGGGCAAATATGATCTACTAGCCTCATGCCTCTTCCAGCTTATCCATCAGTCTGTGGTCATACCTTAGTATCGAACAGAAATTTCTCAACCCGGCTGCTATTCCGGTATTCTTCCAGGTCTAGATGGATGGCTTTGTATGTATTTATTTCCTCTTCTGTAAGAGGAGCCACTTCATCATAGATTCCAGGGACCAGGATATGACCCGACGAGTCTACCAGGCTACCTACAAAACACACATAGCAAACAAAGCCAGGTAGAAAGGAGTGTGCCCATGTTGTGGTCCTGGAGCCGCAGACTGTGGGAGGACTCTTCAGGGCTGCAGCAGGCCTTGTGACTCTCTGGGTCCCCATGGCCAAAGCCATTGGCAGCAACTCAATCCAAGAAGTGACTGTCAGAGAAAGGAGCTGGTCACCAGGTTCACGCAGCTGGAATCAGCCCTGCTTTAGTGTTCACCTTGTCAAAGGTGACGCTGAAAACACCTGGGTCCACAACCAGTGAGTTCGGAGCGAGTTATCTCCATCACGTTCACGTTCTCAGCTATGCCTTTTATACATAAACAAGGTTTGTTTTTTAGTTTTACCTTATGCTGATTTAAAAAGTAATACGTGTTCACTATAAAACATTTAAAATACATGCTGGGTGCGGTGGCTCACATCTGTACTCCCAGCAATTTGAAAGGTCAAAGCAAGTGGATTGCTTGAGCCGAGGAGTTCCCAACCAGCCTGGGCAACATGGCGAGACCCCATTTCTACAAAAAATACAAAAACTAGTGGGGCATGGTAGCACATGCCTGTGGTCCCAGCTACTTGGGAAGCTAAGGTGGGAGGATCACTAGAGCCCAGGAATTTGAAGGTGCAGTGAGTAGTGATCACATCACTGCACTCCAGCCTGGGTGATAAAGTCAGACCCTGTCTCAAAAAAGAAATTATATGGCCGGGAGCGGTGGCTCACATCTGTAATCCCAGCACTTTGGGAGCCTGAGGCAGGCAGATCACAAGGTCAGGAGACCAAAACCATTCTGGCTAACATGGTGAAACCCTGTTTCTACTAAAAATACAAAAAATTAGCAGGGCATTGTGGCACTCACCTGTAGTCCCAGCTACTGGGGAGGCTGAGGCAGGAGAATCACTTGAACCCAGGAGGTGGAGGTTGCAGTGAGCCCAGATCACGCCACTGCACTCCCGCCTGGGTGACAGAGTGAGACGCCATCTCAAAAAAAATTTATATGTGTGTGTATATATATGTATATATATATGTGTGTGTATATATATGTATGTGTGTATATATATACACACACACACACACGTACATGTATACACACCTACGTACATACATACCTGAGAAACCAAAAATTGTTGTCATCTCTTCCCAACTTCTCTTCCCCTACACAGACACACACACACACACACACACACACACAATATTAAACACTCATTTTTAATTAAAAGCATTATACCCTTCAGGTCTACTCTATGAGATACCATCATGACCACAAAATCCTCTATATATACTAGTATGCTCTTTGTGAAACAGTTTAGGGATCAATACAAGTGGAAAAAACCATCACTAAATACCCAGAAGAGCAGCAGATGTTGAAGTTCAGTAAATGCTGCCCACTCTCTGGAGAAAGTGCTTATCAAAGGCAAAATGCAGCCAGAAAGTAGACCGATATAAATGACACAAAAATGTCTCCAGGGCAGCTCAATGAGTCCCCACTGATAATGCAATCATGAGATCTTCTCTTGAGGGTATGTCCGTAAACTTCTGCTGACAGTCTTCTGTGTAAGGACAGAGTTGCAGAGTCGTGCTTTCTAAGCACACACTGCACGTCACTAGTAAAACAATCCAAGCCTCTGTTCTTGGCATCATTTTAAATTACAACTTTATTCTCTTAGCATACAAGCAGCCTTCCCTTCTGCTGGACTGGGAGAAGGAAGAGTAAGAGGATTTCCTCATTTACTTTTTCTTTCCTTCCTTCCTTCCTTCTCTTTCTTTCCTTCTTTCTTTCCTTTCTTTCTTCCTTCCTTCCTTGTGTAAACACAAGCATCCTCTTAGCAGTTCCTTCCTTCCTTTCTCTTTCTTTTCCTTCTTTTTCTTTTCTTTCTTTCTTCTTCCTTCCTTCTTCTTTCCTTTCCTTTTCCTTCCTTCCTTCTTTCCTTCCTTTCCTTTTCCTTCCTTCCTTCTTTCCTTCCTTTGTTCTTTCCCTCCCTCCCTCCCTTTCCTTCCCTTCCTTTCCTTTCTCTCTTTCTTTCTTTCCTTTTTTTGAGACAGAGCTTGCTCTGCCACCCAGGCTGGAGTGCAGTGGCATGATCATGGCCGCTGTACCTGGCCTTCCTTTCCCTTTTAATTTGCTTGCAGAGAAATCTGATTAGAGAGCTGTGGAGTGCGGCTCAGTCACTTCGGCCCTGCCTGAAACACCATCACAGGGAAAGGGGAGCCATTGATATCTGTGCTACTCAGAAATAATGCTGCTTCACAGATCCCACTTTCCATATTTCTTTGCCCTAGTTCTTTAATATTGAAAGCATTTGAATGAAAATATTATGCTTAAGAGCGTGTTCCCTCCCATCCTGTTCATTTTCCTCTTGCAATCATGACGTGATGTCATTTCTGCAGTTACCACAGTCGTCTGGGCAAGTGCAGGGAAGGCAGAAAGTGCCTTTGAAAACTGCCCACAGGAAACAGAATCCTGCGTGCCCAGCAGCCATCTTGGATTTGAACATTTTAAATAACATCATTTGGTGCTTATAAAAATGCCCTTGGTGCAATGGCCTTTTCTGTTTTATAGCTTTTAGGGAAATGCAAAGAGTAGGAAAGTGTCTGCAAAGGGAAACCACAGAAGGTTAGAGTTCCATTTGTAAATACAAGTATCCTCTTAGCAGCTTCTGCGTCCCCTGCACACTAAGCCCCTTTTCAGACAGGGAACTAACTTGGTTTTGCTTTGTACCCTAGTGGAGGTCATCACGCACTAGTGTTTATTGTCTGTTCATGATCACAGCACAGACAGAGAGGTTAGGAGGCTTGCATGAGGCAAGGGCTGCCCATGGATTCCCACATCCTGACTAGTGTATATGGCTGATTGTCGGCCTGCAGGAGTGGACAGAGCAGAGCCGACTCTCACTTGACATCAGGGGGCCCTGGGAGTCCAGGCATCTCCACTACAGCCCAGCCTGTCAGCAAGCAAAATTCCTGCTTGTCATCTGATAAACACTAAAGCTCAACACTATGTCCTTATGTTTTTGTGCAAAATATATGAAAACCACATAGAGGACACAATCCAGAAATTACTGTGCTGTGGATTGGTTATTTGATTTGTATCAAAAACTAAAGAAAGTCAAATCACGTTTTTAATTTCATTCATGACCCTGAGCTGACTCTTCCTTAGCAGAGCAATGTGCATTTTTGGGGCTGAATGGAATCCTATGCCTGGCTGAAGCCACACAGCCTGAAGAGACGCCATGCAGCAGTCATGCTTGTGGGAAAAGCAAAATGTGCTGCTAAAGATTTCAGATGCAGTTCCTAGGGAAGAAAACATTCATTCTGGTAAAACAGAAATTAACCTCCACTCCCTAAAATCGTGAGTTGCATACTATCTGATTCTTCTGGAAACCATTTAAACTCTTTAAAGGAAAATGGCTGGGTGTATTCTCTCTGAACTGTGAAGCATGAGAAATATCATCCAAGAGCTATATTTCAGGAAAACTAGAAGGCCATAGAAGAATAGATAGATAGATAGATAGATAGATAGATAGATAGATAGATAGGAAGAAGATAGTTGGATGGATGGATGAATGGATGGATGGATGGATAGATGATAGATAATGGATGGATGGATAGATAGATAATAGATGGATGGATGGATAGACGGATGGATGGATAGAAAGATGATAGATGGACAAATGGATGGATGGATGGATGGATGAATAGAAAAATGATAGATGGATAGATAATAAATGGATGGATGGATAGATAGTTGGGTAGATGGACAGATAGATGATAGGTAGATGGATAGATAGATAATGGATGGATAGATGGATAGAAAGATGATAGATGGATAGATAATAGATGGATGGATGGATGGATGGATGGTTGGATGGATGGTTGGATGGATGGATAGAAAGATGATAGATCGATAGATAATAGACGGATGGATGGATGGATAGCTAGATAGATGGTAGAAATATAGGTGAATTTCATTATTCACTTTGGGAGAATGAAAGAGAAAGCTGTGCAACTAAAAATGATGCTAAAGACCTTAAGAAGATTCTCCCAACACCTGGGCCATCTGGGCTGATTGTACCATGGCCTGGACTACTGAGGCCAAGGGAGTAAATGCTTTCTGGCAATTTGTCTGCTCAAAAGGGGCACATTACTAAACTTTTTTTTTTTTTTTTTTTTTTGCTTTTTCTATTTCTTTCTTTTTTTGATAAAGGGTCTCGTTCTGTCGCCCAGGCTGTAGTACAGTGGCATGATTATCTCAGCTCACTGCAGCCTCCACCTCCTGGGCTCAAGCGATCTTCCTGCCTCAGTCCCTTAAGTAGCTGGGACTACAGGCCTACACCATCATGCCTGGCTAATTTTTGTGTTTTTTGTACAGACAGGGTTTCACCATGTTGCCCAGGCTGGTCTTGAAGTCCTGAGATCAAGCAATCCACCCACCTTGGCCTCCCAAAGTGCTGGGATTGCAGTCATGAGCCACCATGCCTGGCCATGTTGTGAAATTTGCATAAAGAAGCTATACATGTCAAGTGGAGCACCGCGAGGTTTTGCAGAGTCTAAAGCATAGGTAATATGTGAACCTCTTTTTTAAAAGGACACCGAATTATGAATATAAAATGATGAGTGTCCCTGCCACGACTGTGGAAGGAGCTCCGTAAGTGAGGCCCCTGGAGTTTAAACTTCCTTAGCTTCCCTGGGAACCCACCATGGGTAGCCATGATGCCTAGAAGAGCTGTAGATGAATTGAGCCTGGGCAAACAGGCTCCCCGAGAAAAACACACAACTCCCTACTGCACACACCAGCAATCCATGGGAAATCAAGGACAGCACCAGGACAATCGGGGAACTCGTCGGCGTTGCTGTGCCACTCAGGGCCACAGCAACCTTGGAAAATGAAGCCAAGTGGTGCTGACGTATTTGACACCATTTCTGGAGTCAGGCCAGGGCAGGCCATTACTCACTGAAGGACATGCTGCATTCCAGCCACCATGACAAGTGCTCTGCACACATCACCTTTTTGCATCCTAAAAGCAATACTAGGTAAATAGAAGATTGTGCCCCTTTACAAATGAGAAACCGAAGACTAGAGAACTCAAATAACTTGCCAAGGTCACGCAGGTGGTCTGTGGCAGAGCGAGGACATACCTGGTCACCCACACGCAGAACCCACATGCTACAAGGTGTGGGCTGGTCTGCGGAAGGGCGAGTCTGTCGTGAAAAACGAGATGCTCTTGAGAAAGTGGGGGAAGGGCCTCATCTGGTGTGTCGCTTAGTTCCTTTTCCTTTTGATCATCCCTTTGTTGATTTATCTTCAGTGGAAAAGTCATGCCAAGTCTACCGAAGTTGAACTTGTGGTTCAACTGGCTTGGGAATACCACACCCCACCCGGCCCGGCATTCTAGGAGCAGCAGTAAGGGAGTCAGGGTGGCCTCTCAGTCTTTTGTATCCTTTGAGTCTCTGCCCTCTTGTCCTTGAGTATGGCTGGATGTGTCACAATGTCCAATAAAAGAAAACGGAGGAACTGAAGAAGAGTTTTGCAGACTTACTTAAAAGAGGAGGGAACAGTTAGCCAAGGGGAGGAAAATCTAAGCATCTACACCCTTGTTCAGAGCTGGTTCATAAAGCAAGCAGAGGCACATAGAATCAAGTAGAACTGTCTTTTAGTTGATCCCTGATGCTTAAAAAGTGAAACAAAACAAGGCATTACCGAGAAGAGCAACCAGATCAGCCATTGGTTCATGAAGGATGCCACCAAAGGTTCCCGAGTGAAAATCCTGGTCTCTGCATTTCACCTGTAGAGTAGATAAAAGGCAAGAGATATACTTCCTGCCTTGGTTGCTTTAGTGGAAGCATTTCATGTGGTGAAATACATATCTGCACGTGTCCCTCAGAACTCAGGTAGTCAACCTCCAGACC
This sequence comes from Chlorocebus sabaeus, assembly GCF_047675955.1. NCBI lineage: Eukaryota > Metazoa > Chordata > Mammalia > Primates > Cercopithecidae > Chlorocebus > Chlorocebus sabaeus. The sequence goes on from NC_132921.1 coordinate 5,860,830, forward strand.
TGACTTCACTTTCCATGTTTCTCAGTCATGGGGACTGGAGTTCCTACCCGCTGTCCATTGCTTCATTCCCACCATCTTCTGAATACCCTGAAGCTGACTCATTCCCCAGCTTTTCCACCACCTTTATTCTAGCCAAGATCATGAGGCTCTCCCTGGCCAAATGATTGATGTTTACACAGCTGTCTTCCTTTTGGTTTCATCCAATATTGTTGATCACTCCTCTTTCTGGAAAAATTTTCTTCCCTTGGTTTCTGAGAAGCTTTCTTCTCTTTCTTCTTTTCTTGCCTGCAGGACAATTCTATTGATATCTCCTGTAATAACATCTTTTCTTCCTCCCACCTCTAAAGCTTAATACTTGGCTCATCCTTCCTCTACATGAGCTTCAAGAGCTCACAGGATAGCATTTATGTATACAGCACCCTTGACATAAGAGTGACTCTGTCTTAGAAAAAGACTCCATCTTACATTTCCTAAGGCACTTTGCCAACAGGGACTAGGTGTTCTGCCTGATCAATAAAGACTGCATCCAGCTGGATAAGGATATAACCAAACACGTTCTTCCACTATTGGTTCTCATCAGAGGACTTGGCAGTCATAAAACCAGGATGTCAGCAGTTCAAAACTTAACAGACACGGTCCTGCTGTCACTTGTGCTAAGAACCCAGCATCTGCCACCAAAGGCTCTGCCCAAATCAAAGGCTCTTCCTTACAAGACCACTGGACCACCTGGGCCAGGCCAGGGTTTCTTTTTGTCTATGTCACACTCCCTGGACTGGTTCATTAACCTGTTTTCCTATCCCTTTTCTTTTTTTAAATTATTTATTATTATTATCATTATTATTATTATTATGAGACAGAATATTGTTCTGTGACCTAGGCAGGAGTGCAGTGACACGATCTCAGCTTACTGCAACCTCCGCCTCCCAGCTTCAAGTGATTCTTCTGCCTCAGCCTCCCAAGTAGGTGGGACTACAGGTGCACGCCACCATGCCCAGTTAATTTTTTTGTTTTTTTTTAGTAGAGACAGGGTTTCACCATGTTGGGCAGGCTGGTCTTGAACTGCTGACCTCAGGTGATCCACCTTCCTCAGCCTCGCAAAGTGCTAGGATTACAGGTGTGAGCCACTGTGCCCAGCTGCTTCTGTCTTGATGGTAAATGTTACTTTGTTTGTTATGGAATATTCAGTTTATAACATTCACATATTGGCTAGGTATAGCACAATGTATGCTTTACAATATCGACTGTCTTGTGGAGTAGCTTGAGCCTGTGTGCCTGCAGCTCTGACTCCTGAGTGAATGGGAGGCACTAAGGAGAATTGCCTCCTTGGAAACTGCATGGAGCCCGTGGCTTTTATTATTGAGATAGCATCAGTAAAAGCCTGACATTGTGGAAAGACACAAACATGTGTGGACCTGGTTATCTCTGACCATGCGGTGCTCACGATAATTTAAGGGCAGGGATACTATTAACACCTCTATGCCCTTAAATGTTCATCCCTGGAGGTCTGACCTACTCCATAAACACCAGACCTAAAACTCTGGGGTGCTTACAGTGCATTCCACTTGAGCATGCTTCCAGTTTCTGAAACTCAGGAGATCTAGACCCGAATTCAACCACTTCTGCAATTACTTCCTACCAGCATGATTTCTCCTATGTACGCCATATCCAATCAACTACCAATTTCTACAGGTTGGGCTTTTTTGAAGTTGATTCTTCAGTTCATCCCCTCCCATCCTTCCAGCCCAGCTGGTCTTTACTGTGTTCCACTCCATCTTCAATGCAGTACCAGAGCAATCTTCGGTTTATTCACTTTAGCATTAAGACTTTCAGTTCACTAGGCAATAATGCTAGCTAAATTACTCTGGAGTATGGACGGTCTTACTTCGAAACCTTGAGCTGGCTGTCTCACATCCTGATGACAGCTCTCCTCCTCCTCTCTTGTAACTTTGCTGTACCACCTGTTCTCGGTCTTCATCAAGACGTCAGTCCCTTGACCCTTCCAAGATGTTCCACATTGCCCTCCTGCCTTTGTTTTTTCCCCTGTTCAACCTGAATACCACCATTGATCACCTCAGCCCCTCTGCTCAACACCTTGACGAGCTCTTCCTTACTTTCTCCACCACAACCCTCTGGAGTAACCTCAACCCCAGGGCCAGTCTGCCCCTCCGAGGCCTTCTCTGTTCCTGGCCACTGAGCATGCTGCAGAAGCCATCAATTTGCATGGATAGATGACTCCAGACCTTAACATTGCCTGGCTCTTCTTCATCCTCCCATCCCTTCTCTTCCCCCTGTCCCAAAGTGACCACTTCAAGCCATCACTTCACTGCAGATACACTCACTTCCTGCTAAACAGAAAAAAATTGAGGCTAAGAGGGAAGAAACGCTAGGACTTGGAGCTCTCTACCTACTCAAGGCCCTCACAAAAGAGGTTACTTTCCTCCCATGGGTGTGGAGCTCGCCCCCTCCCACCTCCTCGGAGCCTTTATTCTCAAAAATCCTCCCCCTCCCTCCCAGGTCTCCAACTGCTGCCTCTGTCGATTGCCTCCCAAAGACTTCCTCCAGCCATCATCCCAGCTCTGTTCTACTTTTCACAGCCATGTTTCCTGAAAGCGGGTTCTAGAGAACAGTCCCTGCTTCCTGTTTTCTCCGTCACTCCCACATCTCTTTAGTATCTGTATCTCACTAGAAGTAAACTTCCTGAGGGCAGAGACTATTTTATTCAGTTCTGTACCCCTGGGACTTAGCATCCTCCTATCTGATAAATAGAAGGCACTCACTGTTTTTCAAATGCATAGCCATGTGTTTCCGTGTATGTGCTCACATCTGAATCTCAAAACTGCCTAGGGATTGGATAGAGCATGGATTATCAGCCTACACACTGCTATATGAGAAAACAGACTGAAATGATGAAATAATTAGCTATTTACCCGGGAGGGACTTTCTAAGTCTCATGCATTATCACAAGTTGCCTGTATTACTAGAAAAAGAGAAAAGGGGAAGGAAACTGACTATGCATCAAACCTGAACTAAAGGCTGCATGTAATGACACAGCCATCCTGGAAGGGGGCATTATTGTGCCATCTTTCAAGGTGGGAAACCAAGGCTCAAGATGAAGCCACCTGCACAAGGCTGGGCATGGTGGAAGCTAGGTTTCAGATACTGGCCTCGGGTGACACTAATGCTCTTTCTCCTTCCCTGTAACCACAGCACTTAGATTTCCTGCCACTGCGGCCAGCAGGCCCACGCTGGGAGCAGGACACAGCACAGTTGCCCCTGCATTGATCAGGCAGTCTGCTTACCTCCCTGTGGCTGCCATACCTGCCTGCAAATCCCATGGCCAGAGTTTCCAAGCTTTGCTTTGTGAGTCACAAACCCCTGTGAATCCCCTCTCCAGAACAAGGTACATAGCCACATCCACTCCAAGTGTCAGGGGGTTCATGACCTCCCCAAACCCCAAGACCTCTGCACCCACCCCACCTTCCCTAAGGCTGTGTGCCCCAAGTAAGGCCTCTGCCCTCTGGAAAGCTTTCTTTCTTCCTCTCCAAGATCCCAGAATGGATTGGCACTCCCATTCACAACCCCCACAGGCCTCCATCCATGCACTGCTCTCTGTGGACACCTCCACCATGAAGTAGCTGTTCCCCCGGGTTCCGTAAGTGATTGCTGGCTTCCTTTGGCTGATCCACAGGTTATCTGAAATTACGATGTAGTCCACACCAGAGAAGAATCGGTTCTTTTCTTTTTCCACAAGTTCCTCCAGGGCAACAGAGCCAGCCTCTTCCATCCCCTCAATGATGAATTTGATATTCACAGGAAGATCCTAAGTAACAACAGAAGAAAAAAATTGCACAAGTTGCCTGATGTGGTTTGGCTGTGTCTCCACCAAGTCTCAACTTGAATTGTATCTCCCAGAATTCCCACATGTTGTGGAGGGACTCAGGAGGACGTAATTGAATCATGGGGGCCAGTCTTTCCTGTGCTATTCTCGTGATAGTGAGTAAGTCTCACGAGATCTGATGGGTTTATCAGGCATTTCAGCTTTTGCTTCTTCCTCATTTTCTCTTGCTGCGGCCATGTAAGAAATGACATTCACCTCCCGCCATGATTCTGAGGCCTCCCCAGCCATGTGGAACTGTAAGTCCATTTAAACCTTCCCACTCTCAGGTATGTCTTTATCAGCAGCATGAAAACAGACTACTACATTGCCCATTCACCTTTGAAGATCCACTATTTGTTTGCATATAACATAAACACATGAAATTATTATTTACATTCAATGTATGAATGTGCATTCCCCACAGTTCTGTTACAGCAATGGAGTCGTAATTATGGTTGTGAAGGAAAATTCAAGGTAACGCCTGGTGCGTGCCCTCCAACATGTCCTGCCAATTTAATGCTATGATCAAGAATTGGGGAAAGAGGCATCTACAGGAAAGCACATTCTATACTACAGAGCTTCCCCGTGTGGCTGCAGAGGGAGGCATTTTTCTCCTTCTCCCCAAAAGGAATTTTTCAAGAAAGGTTAGGCAATTACAAATCGCTTTTCTGTCCTCATAATTCTGAACATGAAAAAGGAGAAATTTCTCCTTTGAAAGATTGTTAAGCCTCAGGTTAATTTTTACTTCAAGTATCTGTTATTTTTCAGCTGTGATTTCAATCTGCCTTTTAACTTATTCAAAGGCTTTGATCTTGCAGCAAAATGGAACTTGAGGGGTTTTTTTTAGTTAATATTAGGGCAAGGAATAGCTCCTTTAAAATTTTTACAACATGCTTCTTCCCCCATTTGGTTTTGATCTTTTTGTATCTTTATAATTTATAACTTCATATCTTTGAGAACCACATTAAGAGGAGAGGTCAAAGTCTTCTCCTAGAGCACAGGATGCGTGCAGAACTCTAAAAGTGATTACATGCAGATAAACAGCATGCACACACTATAATCAATTCTAATAAGTGGGCTTGACTCACCACAGATTAACAAATGCAACATGAGCACAGGATTATGGATGAGAAAATAATAAGTTACGTAGTAATTAAAATGAGAAAATTAGAAAATCAGTCATTCAGTTGGAGAAGAGCTTTTGGGGGATAGTGATTTGTTCATATGTATCCCTTGTGTTTCTGTGTGTCTTAGGAAGTCCATCTGGAGTTCTGAAATCTTAATATCTGAAGGTTCTGTGTGAACACTGAACTAGCAAACAATTGCTGAAGAGTAGTTGGAAATCCTAAGAATTTTCTGGCAAGTCACTTTTAATAAAATACAAACCCATAGCACTCAGCATGCAGGCCGCATGCATTAGCAGCTGGGTTTGCCAAGCTTCCCCTTGGCAGCTCACTGCTCTACCTGTGAAATATGGATATTAGTACTCACTCTGCCTCCTAGAAAATAACCCAGGGAGGGAATGTGTCCTAAGAGCTCTGTAGGCAAGGCGGGCAGAGGAGAAGAAGGGAGGGAGGGAGGAAGAAGGGGACACTCTCGAAGGACCTCACACACTCTCGAAGGACCTCACACACCACCCCCAGTGCAGATATTTCTTCACTGAATCCCTGTAAGCCTGTGAGGTAGAAACTGCCATTCCCACTTTGATCACAGACGAGGAAAGTGAGGCTCAGAGATGAACTGACGTGTCCAGGGCAGTGAATATTTCTTCTGTTTTCTTTGTGATTGTGTAATTTTCAGAGTTGAAATTTATAAAGGAAAACAGATTTTGGCCTTTTTATCGGAACAATCTTATAAATATTGCTATCCCTTAGAAGGAGAGAGAGAGAGGAAGAAAGAGAAAGAAAGGAGAGAAGGAAAAACAGGGAGGGAGACAGAGAAAGAAACCAAACCCACATGGAATGCTCAGGGCATGGGTGGTGTGAGCTTCATGGATAAGAAGACACCTTTGCAGTGGTCTGCAGGACACCGCCGAGACCTGTGCTGATTTCCTGAGCGTGTCTTCTGTGAGATTCAGGAGTGGAGTCAGAGTACTTAAGTCCCCTCCATCTGCTTATGTCTTAGGAGAAAATAAACTTCTGAGGGAAGCCCCCAGCACCTAATGAAATAATCTTCAGGAAAAGACACCCCAGAAGCCCGGGTTTTCTCTGCAGGACAGGGTGCCAGGGAGGCCCCTCAGCCCTCAGGGCCTTGCAGCCTTGGACAGGGCTGAGGCGGTGCCCAGGACAGGGCAGATGGAACCATACCCCAAGGTTGACCTGATTCTGTTCCACAGAACAGAATCCGAGGCCCAGAGAGGTCAAGTCACTTGCCCAAGTTCACACAGCTAGATCCAGTCCTCTGTTGGTGTCTAAGTACATTCGCCAGGAGCGGGAGAAGAGTGCCTTGAGATAAAAGCATCCTTGTGTTGAAACATGAGATAGTTAAAGGTACAAACCTGGGTCCACCAACAATGTCCTCTGGAGGCCGGAAAGAGGGGACCCACCTCCTCAAATCTGTACCCCTGCCTCTGCTCCAGAGCCCTTATTTGGACATCTAAAGAGAACCACTGTGCTCTCAGGGAAGAGATCCAAGGATTCCTGCGGAATGTCATGGAGATTCCTATCTTGATCATTTGCAAAGCAGCCGATACATTTAAAAAATGTGTGTTTGTCTCTGCTAACAAATCATACTTTGTGATAAGAAGAAAAAGAAGATTAAAAAAGACAAGATAAGATAAAATAAGGATTAAACAAAAAAAGACAAGTCCCATCAGATAGCAGCTTGGCCACAGGCTTGTTGTGTCTTTGGCTGTGTCTTGTTTTTTAACGTGGTTAAAAGTGCAGGCTGGAATCCATCCTCAAAGTATCAGCCTTGCCACCAGCTGCACTGCTCTGGGTAAGTTCTCTGACCTTCCCAAGCCTTACTGTCCTTATCTGTAAAATGGATACAATTGTCCACATATCTCCAAAGAAGATTGTTGGAGTGAATAAGTGACCTAAGGCAGTTTGCTCAGAACACAGCAAACAACTCAAAGTAAGTTGTAGTTACCATCCTCCTCCTCCTCCCTCCCGAACACAGCTGTCACCTACTTGCTCCAGGGCTCTGAAGGCGCTCACAGCATTGATCCAAGCCAAGACAGGACCTTTGTTGTCGGTTGCGCCTCGTCCATAAAGTTTCCCTTTACAAAGGGAAGAAGAATGTTCAGAGAAGTGTGGACACCTCTGCCACGTGAGTTAAAAACCAATGTTGTTTCATGGGTGCTAATGTTAACAGTGCTTTCTATAATAATATTCCAGGCACAAATCTTGCTATGAAATTGCAAAGTATGATTTCTTATGTACAAATAAGACCGGACACAAGAGATCCTTGGATCTCTTCCCTGACAAATAGTACAGTCGTCAGCTAGTCAGATAAGACAAGGAAATTTGCAATAGACAGATCCCACTGTCCGTAACAATAATTAGCTATTTTATCCAAGTTCACTGAAGAGACCCACCGGGGATTTGTTGCAGAGTGCCATGTGGCATGGCCTCTCATTTTGGGATTTTACAATTAGTAGAAGAATGAAAAAAATACATGTGTATATCTCTATTAACCTTTCTTCTTTTTCTTTATAAAATGCGAATTACGTTTGATACTGTTCAAAAGGAAAGTGTGTGGCCTCAACAACTGTTTTCCCCACAACTCAAGAACCTCCATCCAGGGGCACAAAAGTGTGGTTTTAATTCACAAATGAAAGAAAACCAGCCTCAGTGAACCAATCAGTAGGCTATGAGAGCCACTTCTCTATGAATTCTTCTTCTTTTTTTTTTTTTTTTTAGATGGAGTCTCACTCCGTCATCCAGGCAGAATGGAGTGCAATGGTGTCATCTCAGCTCACTGCAACCTCTGCCTCCCAGGTTCAAGTGATTCTCCTGCCTCAGGCTCCTAAGTAACTGGGATTACAAGCATGTGCCAGCATGCCAGGCTTTTTTTTTTCCCCAGAGTCTCGCTCTGTCACCCAGGCTAGAGTGCAATGGTATGATCTCAGCTCACTGCAACCTCCACCCCCTAGGTTCAAGCAATTCTGCCTTGGTCTCCCAAGTAGCTGTGATTACAGGCGCCCACCACCATGCCCAGCTATTTTTTTGTATTTTTAGTAGAGATGGGGTTTTGCCATGGTGGCCAGGCTGGTCTTCAACTCCTGACCTCAAGTGATCCAACCACCTTGGCTTCCCAAAGTTCTGGGATTACAGGCATGAGCCACCGCACCAGGCCTATGCATTCTTAATGACAGGGAGAGACCCGAAATCCAGGGACACAGCCACATCTTCACCCCTTCAATCTTGTAAGCACAGCAGCTCCGCACTGTAGCCTGGGTGCCTCACTGACCTTCCACCTCCGTCAGCACGTAGGGGTCCGTGAGCCACCCATCGCCCTGGTCGGCAGGCTGCACGTCCAAGTGGCCGTAGAAGCACACGGTGCGTTTCGTGGGATCGTTCCCCAGTTCGGCCAGGATGACGGGAGGTATTGGAAGACTCTGACCATCGGGCAGCTGCAAAATGATCAGGAATCACATTTTTAAAAATGCTGTGTTGTTCTTCCAGAAAATTCAAATACATGATATTGGGAGTCCTGTTCAGGCTATCCCTGGGTCCTTGGAGAGCCCATGCCATTTTTCTGAGCATCAGTTTCTCCATCTCTAAAATGAGTCCCATGAAACACATTTTTTTCTTTTGGAGACAGGTCTCGGTCCCGGCGCCCAGGCTGGAGTGCAGTGGCGCACTCCCAGGCTTATGTGATTTTCCTACCTCGGCCTCCTCATAGCAGCTGAGACTCCAGACATGCGCCACCACATCTGGCTACCTTTTTGTATTTTTGGTAGAGACAGGTTTTGCCATGTTGCCCAGGCTGGTCTCAAACCCTCAGGCTCAAGGAATCCGCCCGCCTTAGCCTCCTAAAGTGCTAGGATTTCAAGTGTGAGACACTGCATCCAGCCAAGACACTTTTAATTAAGATATAAAACCTAATTAAAAGTAAAGCGCTTCTTTAGATCCACATTGACAATTAGCATCATTAGCTGAATGTGCTCTTCAGTAAGAACGCAGATGGGCCAGGAACGGTGGCTCATGCCTGTAATCCCAGCACTTTGGGAGGCCAAGGCGGGCAGATCACGAGGTCAGGAGTTGAAGACCAGCATGGCCAACATGGTGAAACCCTGTCTCTAATAAAAATACAAACATTAGCTGGGCGTAGTGGTGCACGCCTGAAATCCCAGCTACTCGGGAGGCTGAGGCAAGAGAATTGCTTGAATCGGGACTTTGGAGGTAGAACTTGCAGTGAGCTGAGATCGCACCACTGTACTCCAGCCTGGGCTACAGAGCGAGACTCTGTCTCAAAACAAACAAACAGAAAAAGAATGCAGACGACAACTGGCTTAAATTAGGTGGACAAATCCTAGGAAATGTGGACAATCCCAAGGTTCCTCAGTGCTAAAATAAGCACAGTAGGTGCTTAGATTTAAGACATTCATGATGGAGTAGAGTTCTAAGAGACGGTTCTGATGAAAAAAACACAGCTCCAGATACAATGCCTTTGAGAAAGATGCATATGAATTTAAAGAAAAGGACAATTTCCTTTTCCTTAAAGAAGAAATTGGAACCTTGTGTCCAGGAAGTGAAGAGTACAAGAGAGTCCTTTCCATAATAAAGGGACCTTCACTTGTCATCTGCACTGGCTTCTAAGAGTCCGTCCCAGCCCTGGAGTCCTGATAGGACTGGAAAGCAATAACACAGCTTCGTTCGAGACCAAGGGAATGCTTCATCTTCATTAGGAATTGGGGGTTTTTGGTTGAGGATCAGGGTGAACCTCTCCCTTGCCACCCCCGGGAAGGCACAATTGACGTCTAGAAGTAGCTGCTCCCTCGGTGGGCGGGAACACCACAGCACCTGCTGAGAACCCATGTCCACCGAGGTCACACGGGTCCCCAGGCGCTGCAGTGTGTCCACGGCCACAGCCATCATTCTGAAGAGCTCTTGTCTGAAGCGAGGCACGGGCTGGACAGAGTCGCTCTCGATGGCCACCCACTCCTTCAGCGTCTAGGAGGGAGAGTAAGCAGACCATTAGCATGGGGGTCCCACATCTGCTCCGGGGGAGCGAGGGGAGGGCAGGAGATGGTGAGTCCCCAGGTGCTTTTCTGTTGATTGAGGACCTGAGAACCTATGACAGTGCCAGTGAACACTGTGACATTCAAGAGTAACAGACAGAATAGCTGGGGTTTTAATCAGGAACCCGGAGGCCAGAGATGCCTGGTTAGTACAGAAGGTCAGGCAGGGTGGGCTGGGAGAAAGATGATGGTCTGGGTCCTCGCTGGGTTCCCCAGGGCTGTCAAGAAGGGCAAGTCCCCACCCACTGTTTCTCATTATTAAGAACTGAAGAGCTGGTGGGTTCTCAGCTTTCTCCAGGACTCCTTGCTTCCCACACCTGGCCCTGGAAGCCTCCGGGCCATGACTGAACCCCACAGTGGCCTCTGCTGGGCTGCAGGTCCCTTCTGACATGCTCTGCACTTAGATTCCCCGGCCCGCCCCTCCCTGCGCTCCTAGGATCCCACAGGCACTGTGACGTCGGGCTTAAACTCAGCCTGTCATAGCTGTGTGACTTTGGGTGTATTCCTTAATCTCCCTTAGCCTGAGTGTTCTCATTTGCACAAGAAAGGAACACTCCCTAACGATAGGGTGATGGTGAGGACCACTGAGGTAACGTGTGCACAAGCCTCAGCCTGGTGCCGGGCACCTGGCGGCCACTCCAGCAGTGCTGGCTGATATGAATGACTGATAAGAGTCATCCACACACCGGTGTTGGAACCTGAGTGGCTCCTACTGAGACAGTCAGCATTTTTATGAAAAACTACACAGATTTACTGATCTTAGACTTCTCTTCCTGACTCATTTGAGTTTGATCTCTCTATCCTGGTTGTAGTGCTTTCATTTTTATTATGAAGGCATTTATCTAACCCTAATGAATATTATGTTTTACATTTTTAAACTGGAATTTACAGAACAGAGACTGCTGGCTTCTCCCTAAGTTCAGTAGATTTGGGTATGTTTGAGGGACTTAGGGGGCTTGGGGTACAAAGTTCAGGGAGACCTCAAGGAGCTCCCAGTCTGGTGAACACAGACACCACCACATCAGTGTGCATACATGTGGGGGTGTGTGGGGATGGAACCAGTCGGCCACAGAGGGCACAAGAGAGCTTAGGAGAGCGGGGCTGGGGAGGAGCTGGTGAATCTGTGGGCTCCAGCAAGCTTCTGCCTTCCCACGCCTCCTCCTGTCTCCTCCTGCTCCCCAGGCCTCCCTCTTTTTGCCGTTCCAACTCACCCTCCCTCTACTTTACCCCACTCCCACCCCGTATATGTACAGACCCTGTATGGTGAATTAGGGGTGAAGCAGAGGATTATAAACTTGGGAGGCTGAGGCAGAAGGATCACTTGAACCCAGGAGGTCGAGGCTGCAGTGAGCTGTGTTTGTGCCACTGCACTCCAGCCTGGGTGACAGAGCAAGACCCTGTCTCAAAAAATAATAACAACAAAAAAAAGGGTCAGGCGCGGTGGCTCATGCCTGCAATCCCAGCACTTTGGGAGGCCGAGGAGGGCAGATCACTTGAGGTCAGTAGTTCAAAATCAGCCTGCCCAACATGGGGAAATCCTATCTCTACTGAAAAAACACAAAAATTAGCTGGGCATGTTGGCAGGTGCCTGTAATCCCAGCTACTTGGGAAGTTGAGGCTGAGGCAGGAAAATCACCTGAACCTGGGAGGTTGTGGTGAGCTGGGGTTTCACCACTGCACTCCAGCCTGGGCAACAGAGCGAGACTCTGTCTCAAAACAAATAAATAAATGAATGAATGAATGGAGGAGATAAAATGCCTATTGCACACATACTACAAAATAAAAAACGTTGCTGTTGAACTTTGCAGAGCTCCCTGGCTCCCCAGCTCTGCCTAGGCCTTACAATAACGTCAGGTGGCATCAGGAATGGGCGACCTGATGGACCAGGGCAGACTTGAGCTCAGTGGAGGTGCTGGTCGTCTCTGCGTGGACATCCCTGGATCAAGTGTGCTGGATATGAAGAGACAGTGCCCTTTGCAGGAGGAATGGCTAGGAGGGGTCTCTTCCATCCATCTAATGAATACTGAAGATTTTTAACCCAATGAGCAGTCACAGGCATTTTAAATGGAATTAGGCAAAAATATCCACATCTCCAAGCAAATAATTGTCTCACCCAAATACCAAAGGATGCAATCCATGCATTCTGTGTGTAGTTTCCTTCTCCTACCTGCACAAATTCATCCTGATGGAGGTCAATGTACTGGAAGACTTTCTCTAGCAGCGCCGGGGGCACGGAGTGTGAAGAGAACATGTCTCCCTCCAGCAGCAGCAGCACAGCCAGCAGGGACGCAGCCTGGACGGGTTCGACACAGGAGGAACGAATGAAAATCAGCACCAGTCGCTGGACTTTGGACCTTCCAAATTCCTCAAGAAGGGTTGTTATCTCACACAGCTGCCTCCAGTCAGTCGGAATAAAATAACACAAGGCGGTAGAACCAAACATGTTATTTTTTGCTACGTCTTTCCCCAAACACTTTATTTCCAATGCTAAAGAATTTTAATAAGACAAAAATCGAGTTAACAAGCTCATCTTTAAATAACATCATTCCATTTATTCCTAGGATAAGGTGTTTCCTCCTGGCCCCTTGGGGAGGCCAGTTCTGCTGCCCAGGAGTGAAGGACGATCTTTACAAGACAGAAAAGAGCAAGGTAGAACCGAAAACAAACATGCAAAAATCTTCCATGTGTGATGAACTACTGCACTAGACAAAGGAATTTCTGAGCAATGCCTAAAATCCAGGGTTGTGGGGTTTCTTTCCACGGGCTCCTGAAATCACAGTACTTTAACAAGAAAGGAAGAAAAAGGTCTGAGGTGGTGGTTCGTGCCTGTAATCCTAGTACTTTGGGAGGTCGAGGTGGGTGGATCACTTGAGGTCAGGAGTTGAAGACCAGCCTGGCCAACATGGTGAAACCCCGGCTCTGAGAGACCCATCCACACCCCTGCCTCCTCCCTCCTTTCCCCTCCCCGACCCCTGCTCAGTCTCCCCAGCCCATCCACAGCTGGAATGACTCCACCTGGGAGTCCTCGAGAGCCTGAGAGCCAGCATTCCTCCTTGACACCCGACAGGAAGGTCCTGTGGCAAAGTGGGCAAGGGTCACCCCTTCACAGAGGCCCCCCAGAGCCCTGTCTGGAGTGGGAGCTGCTGGCATCAGGCTCAGGGGCCACCTGCACATCTGGAGGGGCCATTAGCAACATCTCCCCCAGTGCAGCCCCAGCCACCAGAGGCTGGAGAAGAGGAGGGAGGGAGTGAGGGGTGGGGAGGGCCAAGGGGGCTGCAGCCCGTGGTCAGACCCCCCGACGCCAGGTTCTTGGCTAGGAAAGCCACTGGCTATCCGCAGGAGACCAGCTGGGCTCCACTTCAGAAGCCAAACCCACCCTCCTGCGGCAGGAGGAAGGAGGGGCGAGTTTAACCCAGCCTGTCTCTGTTAGTTTTGTCTCTGGAATCCCATCTTTTATCGTTTTAAATGTTTGAGATGTTTTACATTATAAAATTATAATTGTTTAATCTGTGATTGTTTAAATGCCTGCCTGTCCATAGGTGGAGGTGAGCAGGGGTTGCAGGGAAAACAAAGGGAACTAGGCTGGTGAAGTCTCAGTGCCATCCCCGAGACCTTGAGAGACAGGTGTGCTCACAACGAGAGGACGCTCATTACGGATGTGGCCCCGCCAATGCTGCTTATTTTACAATGGAGCATCTGCAAGGCTGTTTGAAAAGCAGTTGAATATTTTTCTTTTCATTCTGTCATTTTCATGGCTTCCTCTAATCCACTCTCCACGAAGCAGCCTGGGTGATCATTTTAAAGGTAGGGCAGATCGCAAGACTCCCTGTTTTAGCTCTTCCAAGAGGTCCTATTGCCCTTGTGGTAAAGCAAATATCCCCATGCCCCCCAGGACTTACATGGTGGATCCCACCTGCTTCTCCAACCAGACCTCCTCCCTTGTTGGGGTACCATGCAGGGCCCCTCCATCACTTTCCACCTGTTCCCAAATGCATTGCTGAATCTTCCTCCATGCCCCTGCCCATCCCTTGGCCTCAAGCCCCCATGGAGCAAAGGTGAGCTGGGGAGCATCCAAACTGATGAGCCCCCCAACACATTGCACAGGCATCTGAAATGAAATTGTGCACAGGGAGCTGTGTTCTGTCTCTTCTAGGAATTCACTTCCAACAAAACATCTAGTCCTACTGAAAATGTCCCAGATGGCAAGAAAGAGTGCATCTCCCTAACCAGAGTGTCACTTAGCACCTGGGGTCAATCCATCCCATGCCCAAAAGGACAGTCACTCCCAGGCTGTTCTACCTTCTGTCAGATCATCACTGAAATGCTACAGGGATGTTCAGGCTTCAAGAACTTTTCAGCTAGGATTCAGCTGGCACAAAATCTGAGCAACCACAGAGAACCTGTGTTCACAAAACAAGGCAGCAGAGTGAGAGTCAATGCTGGGTGAGCACATGTGGGTAAAGCAGTGCAGTCGGGGTGGCATCACAGGGAGATCACAGGCCTAACAGTCAGGAGGGCCAGCACCAAGTTCAGCCCTGCCAGATCCCAGTTGTGCTCCTTCGGGTACCTCTCTGAGCCTGAATTCCCTCAACGGTCATCAGGGACTGGAAGCCTCACAGTGGTTGAGGACCCAACCAAAGAGCTATAGAAAAATGTGTGGCTCCGAGCAGACAGAGAGCTCACCAGCTGTCAGGAAAGCAGTCAGACATGCCGTGAAATGCAGACCATGTCCCATCATGGGGTGGCGGTGGTCAATAGCAGCGTCTGGGAGGAAACTGGTGCTGAACACTGACGGGGAGGAAGGGTAAGTTTGGGGAAGGGCAGGCATTCGGGGCAGAAGTTTTAACCTCTGGAAGTTTCCTCTTTTTGAAGCAGGAGAATGTATCAAAACGTTCTAATAAGAGTCTGAATTTTGCTGGAGAATAATCGAGAGGAAATTGTAAAGTTTAAGAATAGTTATAAATATTCTGGAGAGTGAACTGGCTTAAGGACACACATACATATCAATCAAATAGAACTGAAAACCCAGAAATAAATCCTCACATTTATGATCAACTGATTTTCATCAAGGGTGCAGAGATCATTCAATGGGGGAAAAATAGTCTTTTCAATAAATAATGCTGGGAGAATTGGATATCCACAGGCAAATGTTAAAGTTTCACCCCCTTCCTCACACCATATATAAGAACTAACCCAAAATGATCAAAGACCTAAATGAAAGTACTAAAACCATAAAACTCTTAAAAACAAACAAACAAACAAACAAACAAACATAGCTGTAAATCTTCCTACCTTTGGATGAGGTGATGGTTTCTTAGATATGACACCAAAAGACAAGATGGATAAATTGGACTTCATAAAAAATAAAAACATTTGTCCATCAAAGAACACCATCAAGAAAATGAAAAGACAACACATAGAATGTGTGTGTGCATGGAGGGGGGGATTACAAATCACATATCTGATAAAGGACTTATGTTGAGAATATAAATAACAATTACAGTTCAATAATAAAAGAAAGCCAAATTTAAAATGTGCAAAGGATTTGAATAAATGTTTCCTCAAAGACAATATACAAATGGCCAATAAACACATGGCAAGTTTAGGCTTAGCATGATTAGCCATCAGGAAAACACAAATCAAACCACATGAGACACCACTTCCTACCCATTAGGATGGCTAGAATTAAAAAGCCAGACACTAACAAGTTTTGACAAAGATGTAGAGAAATTGGAACATTCATGTACTGCTGATGGGAAGTCAAAAGCCTGCAGTCACTGTGGAAAACAGTCTGAAAGTTCCTTAATCTATTAAACATAGAGTCACCATATGACCCAGCAATTCTACTCCTGAGTACATATCCAAGACAAGTGAAAACATATGTCCACACAAAAACTGGTACATGATGTTTATAACGGCATTATTCATAGTAGCCAAAAGGCAGAAACAAGACATGTTCATTAATGAATGAATGGATAAATAAAATCTATATTTCACTGAAATATTATTTGGCTATACAAAATGATTTTCATCTTACATAAAAAGGAATGAAGTACTGGCATATGCTACAATGCAGACAAACTTTGAATACATTGTGCTAAGTGAAATGAGCCAGAGACAACGGCCACGTATTGTGATTCCATTTACGTAACAGTCCAGAGTAGGTAACTTCATAGAGACAGAAAGTAGTAGATTGGTGGTTACTCAGTGGGAAAATAGGAAGGGAATGCTAATGAATACGGGTGCCTTTGGGGGTGATGAAAATGTTATAAAAATCGATTGTGCAATGGTTGTATAATTCTGAATATACTAAAAACCATTAAAATTGCACACTTTAAATGGGTCAATTGTAAGGTATAAGAATTATATCACAATACAGTCATTATACAAATAATCATAGCTATAGCCACTCATTTGACAATACAAATACATTATCAAGTATGAAAACTGTAGATAGAGGAAGCTATGCATTGGTTAAAAGCAAGGTCAAGGTGAGCAATGCCCATTCATGAGCTGATTAAGAACTGTGTCCAGTAGGTGGTGCTGATGAGCCGCTCATGATCTCCCTGGCTGCCCTGTACTCAGAAGGCTGAAGCGGGATCCAGCCCAGCTCTGAGGGACTTAGCCAGGAGCCAGGGTCCACAGATAAAGTCGATGGGAGACACTCCTCTGGACCTCCAGTAGCCAGAGAGGGAGCTCAGGTGCAAGGAAGCCTTCAATAAAGGCTCTTGGAGACAACAGTGGCTCCCTTTTTTTTTTTTTTTTTTTTCAATCGATCCATCTACATCAACATTTGAGCTTTTATTTTTCCTTCAGACAAGTTCCATTAAAAAAAAAATTGGTGTTCCTCTCCAGTGAAAAATAAAAAAGGAAAGTTGGAAGAAGGAAATAAGCTGCAGGAAAAAAATATGAAAACAGTGATTGTTGTAAGGACAGAATAGTTCAGATTCAGCAGGAGCCTCCTCCTCCTCTGGCCCTGGGAGAGCAACTTAGCCCTGGTCTCGAATAAAAGACTGACCTGATGCCCTGACCTGACGAGTGGCCCTGACAGCAGGGATCTGGCAAGGGGAAGTGCATGACTTCATCCTCCCTCCCTTTTCCACAGAGCAGGGCAGCCTGCTGTAGTCCATTTGCTATCCAGGTTCATGGACATTGACTTTGGGCATGAATCCCCCCTTCACCATCTGAGTGGGATCAGAGACTCCATCCATTTTCCTCCTGTTCCTCCATGCCTCTGTTTTTGTTTGTGTGTGTGTGTGTGTGTGTGTGTGTGTGTGTGTGTGTTCAGTTGTGCTTGACCTTGAACTAGTTACCTGTATTAGACTGTTCTTATTGTATTGCTATAAAGAAATGCCTATGGAGGGTAATTTACTTAAAAAAAAAAATAGGGTTAATTGGCTCACAGTTCTGCAGGCTGTACAGGAAGCACGGTGCCAGGATCAGCTCACCTTGTGAGGAGGCCTCAAGGAATTTTTACTCATGGCAGAAGGTGAAGCAGGAACAGGCAGGTCATGCGGTCAGAGCAGGTGCAAGAGGGATTAGGGGAGGTGCCACACATTTTAAACAACTGGATCTTGCATAAACTCACTATTGCAAGGACAGCGCCCAAATACCTCCCACCAGGCTCCACCTCCAACATTGAGGATTACATTTCGACATGAGTTTTGGGCGGGTACACGTATCCAAACTGTGTCATTCTGCTGCTGGCCCCTTAAATCTCATGTCTTTCTCACATTGGAAAATACAATAATGGGCCAGGCATGGTGGCTCATGTCTGTAATCCCAGCACTTTGGGAGGCCAAGGCAGATCACGAGGTCAGGAGATGGAGACCATCCTGGCTAACACAGTGAAAACCCATCTCTACTAAAAATACAAAAAAAAAAAAAAAAAAAATTAGCCAGGTGTGGTGGTGGGTGCCTGTAGTCCCAACTACTCTAGAGGCTGAGGCAGGAGAATGGTGGGAACCCAGGAGGCGGAGCTTGCAGTGAGCCGAGATCACGCCACTGCACTCCAGCCTGGGCAACAGAGCGAGACTCCATCTCAAAAAAAAAAAAAAAACACAAAAAAACAATAATGCCTTTCCAATAGTCCCCCAGTCTTCACTCATTCCAGCATTAACTCCAAACTCCCAAGTCCAAAATCTCATCTGGAGATGAGTTCCTTTCACCTATGAGCCTGTAAAATCAAAACAAGTTATTTGCTTCCAAGATACAATCAGGGTAGAGACATTGGGTAAATGCTCCCACTCCAAAAGGGAGACATCAGTCAAAAGAAAGGGGCTCCAGTCCCCATGCAAGTCTAAACCCCAGCAGAGGCATCATTAAATCTTAAAGCTCCAAAATAATCTCCTTCGACTCCATGTCCCACATCCAGGGCACACTGCTGCAAGGGGTGGGCTCCCAAGGTCTTGGGAAGCTCCACTGCTATGGCTTTTCCAAGGTTAGGATGCAAGGTGCCAGTGGATCTACCATTCTGGGGTCTGGAGTATGATGGCCCCCTTCTCACAGCTTCATTAGGTAGTGCCCCGTGGGTACTCTATGTGGGGACTCCAACCCTATATTTTCCTTTTGAACTGTCCTAGTAGAGGCTCTCTGTGAGGGCTCCATCCCTCCATCCCTAGGTTCTTTCTAGGCACTGAGGCTTTCTCATACATTCTCTGAAATCTAGGTGGAGGCTGGAAAACCTCCCTCACTCTTGCACTCTGTGTGCCTGTAGGCTTAACACCATGTGGAAGCTGCCAAGGCTTACAGCTTGAGAGTTCTGAAGCAGTGGACTGAGCTATATCTGGGTCCCTTTGAGCCACAGCTGGAGCTAGAGCAGTGGGGATGTGGTGAGCAGCCTTCTGAGGCTGTACAGAGCAGTGCTGTCCCAGGTCTGGCCCATGGAACCATTTAGTCCTCCGAGGCCTCTGGGCCTGTGGTGAGAGGGGCTGCCTTGAAGGTCTCTGAAATGCCATCAAGACCATGTTCTTATTTTTTTGGCTTTTAACACTAGGCTACCTTTTAGTTATGCAAGTCTCTCTAGCAAGCGGTTGCTCTGCAACCTGTTCAAATTCCTCTCCTGGTAATGATTTTTCTTTCTCTGCCACATGGCCAAGCTGAAAATTTCCCAAGCTTTATGCTCTGCTTTCCTTTTAATCTTTTTCCCATTTAGAGAAAAAAAAAAAAAAAAGTGCAGCTCATTGCCAGTGCTCATTTAATTTTACATAAACTCACTTTTTGAGGCTGAAGCAAATCTGACTGATTTTCAATGTGAAAATAAAATGTAAAAACTGTTCATGGAGTTCTTTCTAAATAGAACATCAGAATCATCTGAATCATCAGAATCATCTATTTCAGATTCATCAAATGAATCTTCGACCCACAATTGTTCAAGAACAATGTCAACATCACATGCAGGAATGTTACATTTTCTAGGATTTGACATTTTCAGCAGTTGAAAATTACTACATTTTGTAAATGGAAATACCACTAACAAAAACCAGAATGCCCTAAATAGAATGATGTCTGTCGTTTCCAAAGTCAATATACTAGAGTGATGTGAAAATAATAATAAAAGCAAGATAGTTCATGGCAAAGTTATCTCAGGGTAAATGCTGCAACCACAAGTGCCACTGGTGAGTATTCTTGGGGCAACCAAGAAAAGGGTTAAATATAAATTCCAACTTTAAGTCATTTCTGCACTTCCACATCTGAACATAAGTTGTTAGAAATAGCCAGGTCACATCTTGAACACTTTGCTACTTAGAAATTTCTTCTGCCAGGTACCCTAAGTCATCACTCTTAAGTTCAAATTCCACAGACCCTTAGGGCATGAACACAATGCAGCCCAGCTCTTTGCTGAGGCATAACATGGGTGAGCTTTGCTCCAGTTCCCAATCAGTTTTTCTTTTCCATCTGAGGCCATGTCAGCCTGGACTTTACTGCACAAATCACTATCAGCATTTTGGTCACAACCATTAACCAGTCTATAAGAAGCCACAAACTATTTCCCTCATCTTCCTGTTTTCTTCTGAGCTCTCCAAACTCTTCCAACCTCTGGCCATTACCCAGTTCCAAAGTTGCCTATACATTTTCAGGTATCTTTGTAGCAATTCCCCACTCCTCAGTACCACTTTTCTGTGTTAGACTGTTCTTGCAGTGCTATAAAGAAATACGTGAGGCTGAGTAGTTTATAAAGAAAAGAGGTGTAATTGGCTCATGGTTCTGAATGCTGTGTAAGTATGGTGCCGGCATCTGCTCAGCCTCTGGGGAGGCTTCAAGGAACTTTCGCCCATGGTGTAAGGTGAAGCGGGAGCAGGATCCTCACATGGCAAGGACGTGAGCAAGAGTGGGAGGCGCCACACACTTTTAAACAATCAGATCTTGCAAGAACTCACCCACTATTGTGAGGACAGCACCAGGAGGGATCCACTCCCATGATCCAAATACCTCCCACCAAGCCCCAACTCCAACATTGGGGATCACATCTCAACATGAGATTTGGCAGCGACACAGATCCAAACTCTCATCACCCAGTGAAAATCCAGGGATGTAGAAAGGTTATTCCTGGCTTTTGACTTTGCAAAAAGAAGAAAGAGGAGCTGCAGAACAGGAAGCTGCACTTGCGGGGGCTGGTGTTAGGGATGTGCAGGGTGAGTCCTGGACTGAGAGAGTCTTTTCGAAAGGCTGGGGTAGGCAGTTGTCCAGCTGAGGGTGCTAAGCTCCCACTGGCTATGGGACCCTGAGGGGAACCCCATTTGCTGCAGAGGCTTGTGGTTATCCCAGCTGGTTGTCCTTAGGTTTTTAGATTTGGAACAAAAGTTCCAAGTGCCCCTGTGCTGAGCCTTCTTTCTAAATACTGTAACTCTTAGGGGAGGTTTACATCCTCCGCTGTGTTACCATCACAACCTGCCCTTCCCCAAAGTGAGAGGTACCGGGGCACTTCCTGAGTCTTCTTAGTGTCTTGACATATCGTTCTCTTTCTCCTTCCACAGCTTGGCACTGGCTTCACCTCCACCTCTCTCCTAGCTCTCACTAACAACTGGAGAGTTGGATGCCCTGTGGGCTTAGCTGATCGAGCCCTTGACAGTGGCCCAAGATACTTTAACAAAGGACACTTCTGTCTCCTGCCAGGAGAGGAGCAGGCACCCCTAAAGGAGGATGGAGTAGGGGTGCTGTGGGAAAACCCCACTTTTGCACTGGTTGTTTTTGTTTATTTTGGGTGTTGAACAGAAGAAAGAATAGAAAATGAAAGAAAGCACTCTTGCCTCCACCTCCCACAAAGCCTCAGGCCAAGGGTGGGTCCGTGGTGTCCACACAATGGCCAATCAGCCAGACCCTCGTTCAGTGGAAGAAACCTCAGTGCCGGTCAGTCATCCCAGATACCAAGAATTCTATTGACCTCTTAGTCGAGAGTCCTTGTGGGATTGTTTTATAGAAGTTGCTCTGTCCTGGGTCTGCTCTGATGAATTTGTTATAATACAGAAAATAATGTTTTAGTAGCGTAGTTTATCTCACCATCACAGGATTTTTAATAAACAGCAAAAGCAGGCTCTCCTGGATTCTGCTGGGTTCCTGTGGGCACAGAGCTGAGCCAACGTGGCTCCTGCAGATTGATTAACTCACTCTGGCAGCAAGACCCCGTGGAGGAATCAGCGAGGGCGTGGCTTCCTTCAGTCAGCAGCCCGGACAAACTCCAGGGAGCACAATTCCCCAGAAAATCCGAGAACTGTGAGTCCCTCCATCATCCTCTAGTCTGGCCTAACCTGTGAGTTGACCCCGGAGAAGAACATTGGTTGAGGCCAAGTTTAGTTTAGACTCATTCCCAGAATGTGAGGCCACACAGCACGTGAAATGGCTGGAACTCACAAAGTTTGCTCAGTTCGCTAGGATCCTCACAGAGCTGCTCCTTCAACGCTGAGCAGAGCTGCAAGAAGTCAGAGACCGCCGAAGCCAGGGGATGGAGGAGGAACTGAGTGCCAGTCACGGGGTGGTTGTTTTCGTGGTTTGCAGGGAGAGCTGGCCTAAAGCTCAGGGGCTAGCACTTAGGAACTGGCTGACTCAGGACACAGGCTCTGAAGCAGGGACAGTGGGACCTACTATGCGCCCTCAGCGGGGATGGCACAAGAGAATACAGCATGTGGTACCTACCAAGCGCCTTCAGGGGGGTGGCACGAGACGATACCGCATCTGGCACATCACAGCCCAAGGCACTGTACGGTGTCTCCTCTCCTGGGCAGCAGATGGCTAGTCCAGCAGCCAAGCCGCCCAGGTGGGCCCTCGGTGCTGCCACCTGTGTCTGGGGCCCTCATGGGTAGGCGGTGGGGAAAAGAAAGCTCGCATTGTCAGGATGTGAGGCTGGTGTGATGCTAACGGGAACAATGTCCCTTCAGACACTTTTACTCCCCACAGTCTGGACGGGGATCTGAGTCTCGTCAGACATCAGCCAGAGAGACAGCACAGCACCACTTTGCACCACTTCCAGAACCTTCCGTCATCTAGAAACATAACAGCGGCTTGTAGCACAATGACACAGCCAGCCAAACAACAATGACAAAAAAGAGTGAATGAAATAACCAGTGATTTCAGTTATTTCTCCAACAGGCTAGAATCTCATGACAGTTAAATCGATACATTGAAGTATACTCTACCAGGGACAGTGGCGTCATCAGATAAGGGCTGGGCTGTGAGTTCCTCAGAGGCAAGAGCAAGTTTCCATTGGGGGAGCAGGACATGGCTCTCGGTTTTGAGGGGTGAAAGGTGTAAATCCTAAGGGATCCACGAGGCTGTGCCTGACGCTGGAGCCAAAACCCAAGGCGAAAATCGCCTTTGGAGATCTCATAGCTGTGGCCACACCAGAGCCACTGGCTCTTCTTCCTTTAAATCTCATTTGAGTGATTTCTGGGTAAAAGTGTCAATAGGATATTTACAGGATACCTGCAGGGGAGACTGTACAATCTCAGGGGGCAGCACGTGAAATTGAGATGTTCCGGCTGCAGAATAGTGGAGAGGAGGAGGAGGGTCTGAGGGAACGGGGAGTTGAGAGACGCGGACTGGGGACAGCAGAGGGGTGGCAAGGAAGAGAGCAGAGATTTCTCACAGAGTCAGGAGAAGAGAGCCTGGCAGGGTTTTGGTGGGACCGTGGGCCAGGGTGGAGACACCAAAATGCAGACAGCACCAAAGAACACGTTTCTTTTCTAGAAACCTGCAATTATGTACACAGCCTTTAAAGTCTTATCTTACACATTCAACTCACAGCAAAATTACTTTGACTTCAAAGTGCAGGACTTGAGACATCCTCGATGCCTGTGAACCAAGGTCCCTGGTTAAAGGTGGGGGTGGACTGCAGGGCTTGGCCACCTCTGGCAATGGCATCTCAGGCCACCTTTTGGCTTTGAACAAAAGATCAACAAATGTAAAGTTGAGAACAAGGGCCGATTCGAGGAGAGGGTGGGGCTCTCCCATTGGTCTCCACTAGCTTACTCAGGCTGCTGGAACAAAGCACCCCAAAGCAGGGGCCAAACACCAGGGCTTTACTCTCCTGCAGTTCTAGAGGCCAGAAACCTAAATCACGTGTTGGCGGGCCCGGGCTCCCTCTGTAGGTTCCCGGGGAGGTCCTTCCTGCCCCTTCAGCTTCTGGTGTTGGCGGTAGACCCTGGCGCTCCTTGCTATGACGGGTGTCCTTCCGGTCTCTGCCTCTGTGTGTGCACAGTCAGCCTCTTTCTGTGTCTCTCTGTGTACTGTCGTCTTAGGAGGACACTGGGTTTTGGATTTAGGGCCCACTCTATTCCAGAATGACCTCTTTTTAACGAATTACATCTGTAAAGACCCTGTTTCCAAACAAGGCCACGTTCTGAGGTTCCAGGTGGACAGGCATTTTTGGAGGAGCGTTATTTAACCCAGTACACCCTGGTTATTATTTTCTTACCACTATATAATATCCTTTTGTTTTGTTTTGTTTTGTTTTGTTTCGTTTTGAGACAGAACCTTGCTCTGTCACCCAGGCTGGAGTGCAGTGATGTGATCTTGGCTCACTGCAACCTCCTTCTCCCGGGTTCAAGCGATTTTCTTGCCTCAGCCTCCCAAGTAGCTGGGATTACAGGCGTCTCCCACCACGCCCGGCTAATTTTTTGTATTTTTAATAGAGATGGGGTTTCACCATGTTGGCCAGGCTGGTCTCGAACTCCTGGGTTCAAGTGATCTGCCTGCCTCGTCCTCCCAAAGTGATGGGATTACAGGCATGAGCCAGCACGCCCGGCCCCCATCTGCTCCTGATTCATAGGTGCCCGCTTACGTTTTGTATTTTCTCATTCGTTAATGTGGGTGTTAGTCTTTCATTTGTCTCTTGAAGAATTTAAACATACTTCATTTGTATCCATTTTAAACATGTTCTACTCTTTGTATGTCAGTCTTGGTAAACCCATTTTCTAACACATTGCAAGAGCTATTTTTCTTAAGGCTTACACACTTCAGAACTTTGGCTTGCAGCCTCGACTTGAATGATAGTCATTTTATTCTCCTTCTCTGTTATGAGTTCTGCCTAAAATGCAATGGTTGCCTCCACCTGGTGCTTTAGGATGCCCATTCCAAGTCCAGGTCTTAAATTGGTGGCTTACAGTTCTCAAACAGTGTTCAGTGGCACACACCTGTAATCCCAGCATTTTTGGAAGCCAAGGTAGGAGGACCACTTGAGCCCAGGAGTTCAAGACCAGCCTGGGCAACACAGAAACTCTGTCTCTACATAAATTAAGTTCGATTTTAAAACTTAGCCAGGCAAGGTGGTGCACACCTGTAGTCCCAGTAACTCAGGAGGCTTGAGGTGGGAGGATCACAGAGTGAGACCTTGTCTCAAAAAAAAAAAAAACAAAAAAAAAAAAAAAAAATTCCTGAAGTATATGTAATTGCTTTGCTTGAAGTGGATGGGGAGTTTTAAGGGTGAACTCATACTGTGTGTTGATCGGGACTGCCTGACAATGATTTCACTTCCTGGGAGGCAGTGTCCCCACAGCCTGGCTCAGTGCCAGGCTCAGCGCCGGGAACGCAACCCGGTGCAAACTTTCCCAAACTGGAGGAGAGCAAGATTCAGGCGAAGATAAAAAGGGTCCACTTAAAAGCTCACAAGCTCTGTTCAGTTTGTATCCTGGATAACCTTAAAAGGCATAAATGTTTGTATCCTGGATAACCTCAGCCTCCAGGAATTAGCAAAGAAGAACTAATAACTTAGGCCTTGACAGCAGGAGCTCAACAAGCAAACCTCACCCTGTCAGCAGGGACAGGGCCTCTGGGATGGCTCCAGGGCAGTGCTCCCGCCCACACCTCTGGCCTGCAGTACAAGGTGCAACGTTGGGTAACAAGACTGCCCCAGGCAAACTGTGAAGCTGAAACATGCAAAGGCGTTTCGCCCTGACCACCATGCACTCTGGAATCCCAGGGCACTGGAGCTGTCCTAGAAGGCGCAGGGGACCCCTCCTTGTCTGCAGTCTTTAGGGAGTTCCATCTGTGCATGCCTTGTCTTAGCACTGTTTCTCTCCCTTTCACAACGCGCCCCGTTCCTTCGGGAGTCGGGAGGGGACGGCACCCTGACTTTATGTGCTGTGGTGCCGGAAGCTGAGCCACGTGTACCATGAAAGGTACCTTTGTCCCAAACACAGTGCTTCTGAAGCAGTAGTGCATTGTAACCGCTGGAAAGAGCAACTGAGGCTTGGAACACTGGGGCATCGTGGGGCCTGCGGAGAGGTGCTCTGGGGACAGAAAGCCCCTACCTCCTCATTAGGGCGGGGACAACGGGGCTGGGGAGGACCTCAGGGCTCAGATCCCCTGCTCCAGCCTTGCTGCTGCCTGCCCTGTGACAGTGAGACCAACCGTGCAACAGCCCGCCCAGGCTCCCTCCCATAAACCAACCACGGGCGCATATTTCCTCCCGGGCAGGAGCTCTGCGCTGGGACCAGGAGGATGGTGGCTGGGCCCACCCACCCCTTCTCCTTCTGTGACTCCTCCAGGAGCTGGCTCTCAGCTCCAGCCAACAAATGCCACCCACCCTCCAGATGCCATCAGCTCCTGAACCTGCCAGGGTCCCAAGCCAGCAGAGTGGCAGTCACCAGGGCAGCGACTCTCTCTGGTGAGCCACAGATGACAACCTGCAGAGAAGCTAGGACAGCTGCCCTAGACAGTGCATGCTCAGGGGAGGATCCCATCGCTGCGCCTTTCCTGGCAGCTCCTGTGGCAGCTAAACGGTGCCTCTTCACGCCTCCTGTCTCCTTCCACAGGTGCCTCGGCAGAGCCCATGGCTGCAGCTGTGCTCACTGTGAGCCTCCAGCGGGTGATGGCTCCCGACCGCAGCCCCATTCCCCGTTCCACTTTCAGAACCTACAAGTTTCCATTGTGAACCACAGAAAAGTGTGCTCCAGTACCCAACAACTCGCAGGGCTGTCCCAGAACGCTGCTAGTGGGTGTCTGGAACTAGCATTTAACTGTCTATAGCAGTCTGTGCTAAACCACCCATGATACAAGAAAATCGGCATCACTTCATTAGAAGCCAGATCTGAAATGTGATGTTTGCAATGTTCCTCAGATTCTAGTGCTGGAGTGAGTTAGGGATTCCACACATCATGTGATTTGTTGATTAACAGAAGTCGTGTCCATTTGCAGTAAGGTCACATTTACATTTTTATTGTGTCTTCACATGCATGGAGCCGAGCACTTCACGGCCACGACATCATCAATCACTCTGAAAATCCAGTGAGGCACAGCCACTGTGGCTCCATTTCACAGACAAGTGACCTTAAGCACTAGAGGGGTCAAGAGACTGCCTGGGATCACACAGCCAGGATGAGTAGGTTACACCCCCACGTGTCTCAACACGGCTCTCCTTTCTCGACTTGCCCTCTAATCCTCACCAAGGTTCCCCAAGAGAGCTGCTGCTGTTCCCTCTTATGTTATGTACAAGGGGCCAGGCTGAGGCAGGGTGCCCATTCCAGGCACTCAAGGTCAGATCAGAAATTCAGGACAGAGGCCAGTCGCAGTGGCTCACGCCTGTAATCCCAACACTTTGGGAGGCTGAGGCAGGTGGATCACCTGAGGTCAGGAGTTCGAGACCAGCCTGGCCAACATGGTGAAACCCCTGCCTCTACTAAAATATACAAAAATTAGTCAGGTGCAGCGGTGGGCGCCTGTAATCCCAGCTAAAAGGGAGGCTGAGGCAGAAGAATCCCTTGAACCCAGGAGGCGGAGAGGTTGCAGCGAGCTGAGATTGCGCCATTGCACTCTAGCCTGGGCAAGAGAGCGAGATTCTGTCTCAAAAAGCAAAAAAAAACAAAACAAAACAAAAAAAACAAAAAAAACAGATTTATACCAAACAAATGTAAAGTGTAGATCCTATTTAGATTCTGATTTGAAAGACCAATGGTAAAAATATTTTTAGGGGACAACATGATAAAGTTGACCACAGGTTGTAGGTTGCATATTTGTTAATCTAAAGGAATTATTGCTAGTTTATAGTGTGTTAATGGTATTGTTAATGTACACACGTGCTTGCCTTCAGGATATGTGCTGAACAACCTACAGATGCAACAATGCAATGTCTGGAATTTACTGTAGGATTATCTGGATGCTGAGAGTGAGGGTCCTGGGAGGGGCTCCTGAAACAAGATGGGCCACGTGTTAGTAATTGTTGGAACTGGCCGATAGACACACAGGGACTCACTATCCTCATCTGTCTATATTTGTGCTTGTTTGAAACTTTCCATTAAAACGAGAGAGCAGGGTTGGGGCAGGCTGAGCCTCGGCAAGCAGGCAGTGCCCTGGGCCAACCTGAGTTCATGGCCACTGCGCCTGCGGTCACGCCACTGATCCCAGGAACCTGTTGCTGCTCAGGAGCAGGTGGTTGTGCTTGGGGCCCCATCTGCACCAACAACGCTAACAAGGCGTTTGGTCGGAGGAGTCCTGCAGGTGGGGAAACTCCCTGGCTGCGGATGAGCAGCTGGCCAAGGAAGGATCGAATGCCTCGTGCGCAGGATGGCTCCCTCCGGCATCTGCTGGCACTGGGAATGAGAGGTCAGGAAGCCTCTGGGAGCTGGAAAAGAGCTCACCTGGCAGTCCTGCATCCTCAGACCCTTCCTGAGACAGTGTGCAGGAGAGGTGGGTGGTGGAAAATTAGCACACGCCTACTCAGAAATCCAGCCTCTAGGAAAAGCCTGCATCCTTCCGTCATGAGTTGGGAGTCTATTAACGTAAAGAACTAAAAGCTGGTGGGAACAAACAGGTGTAGATCTCCTTAGTCCAATGCCTGCTGGAGAGGGAAGGCTTTTTTCTTTTTTTTTGAAGGGGGAGAAAGCTTGTTGTAGGAAGACAGTGTTTGCAGCGAATGTCCAGGTATTTTCTGGCCATAATCTCTCCCTGTTTAGCTTTAACAGGTTGCTTGAGAGAGAATGCCAGTTCCTATCTTGTGCAAATCAACAGCAGAATTGATTAATTAGAAATCAGCTGAACGCTAGATTAAATAAGAGCTGGGCTTGGTTCAGAACCTTGGAGCAAGAGATACGCCCTGGAAAAGCCAAGAAAAATCTAGGGAGACTCTTTATACTTGAAGTCGAAAATGTTCTCAAAGGCGATAGGGGGAGCGTCTCTGTCAGAATCCCTTGACTGGGGTGAGGTGGAGGGTCACTGTTAAAATGGTAGATCTTTTGGCCAAGAAGTGAGGGAAAAAATGTTCAGTATCATTAGGCATTGGGAAATGCAGGTCAAACCACAACCAGACACCACTTGCCACCCAGAAGGATGCCGGCAATCACAAAGTCAGATAACAAGTGTTTTGAGGATGTGGAGAAATTGGAGCCCTCGTACACGGCTCGTGAGGATACAAAAGGGTGCAGCCAGGGTGGAAAGCAGTCTGGCAGCTCCTCAGACACTGATCCATGGAGCTACCGTATCCACCAGCAATTCCACTCCCAGGTACACACCCCGGAGAAATGAAAATACATATCCACACAAAAACTGGGACACAAATGTTTATAGCAGCATTATTCATAACAGCCAAATGGTGGAAACAACCCAAATGTCCACCCACAAACAAATGGATAAGCACAAAATGTAGCATATTCACACAGTGGAATATTATTTGGCCACGAAAACGAATGCAGTCCTGATATATGCTATGACACGAATGGACCTTGAAAACATTACATTAAGTGAAAGAAGCCAGTCACAAAAGGCCACATATTGTATGATACCATTCATGTGAAAGTCCAGAATAGGGAAGTCTATAGAGACAGAAAACAGGTTCGTAGTTGTTTAGGGATAAGGGGAGGGAGGGGGAATGGGAAGGTCAGGTGAGGACAGTGTTGTGAAATGGACTGTGGTGATGGTTGCGCACATTAGTGAATGTACTAAACGCCATTGGATGATGCTCTTTAAAGTGCTGATTCCTGGGCCTCTGCCCTAAAACTGCTCACACTAAAGTTTGAGAGAGAGAGAGAAAAAAAAAAAAACCTTAAGTTTGGGATTTAGTGAAAAAGGCAGTAAATTGTACGTGGATGGGTAACTTCTCACCTTCGTCTAAATTGTACTTTGCCTTTTGTAATCAACAGTTAGAAGTTGTACTCTATGGTTTTAACAAGAATGCTGCTTTTTGTGGAAAGAAACAAGGAGTGTGGACAAAGTGTAGTGATGTATGACCTCGTTTATTCCCCCCAGAGAAGCTTCCTGGTCCCAGAGTCCACATCCCTGGTACCACTGTTTGCCCAGAGTGACTGGGCCCGGGCACTAGAGCACACAGGAGGCACATCACACATGCTGATTGCACGTGCCCCATCCGAAGGGCGAGTGCTCACAGCACAGAGCCCCCTCTGCATCTTGTGGTCTAGCTCCCCAAACCTCATCCAGTCCCCTGGGCCACAACCAGGGATCCACCCTGGCTGTGGGTGGGCATTTGATCTGTGCCACAGTAAAAGAAAGCGTTTGCCCAATCTTGGGCTCAAGATCCCAAGAACAGAATTGATGACTTTCTTTTCTCTCTCAGTATTAGAAAAAGGTGATGGTAATAAGTCAGCAATAGCGACAAAAACAAGCAATGGGAAAGGACTCCCTATTCAATAAATAATGCTCGGTTAACTGGCTAGCCACATGCAGAAGATTGAAACTGGACCCCCTCCTTACATCATATACAAAAATCAACTCAAGATGGATTAAGAACTTAAACGTAAAACCCCAGACCTAAAAACCCTGGAAAATAACCTAGGCAATACCATCCTGGACATAGGAACAGGCAAAGATTTCATGACAAAGACACCAAAAGCAATTGCAACAAAAGCAAAAATTGACAAATAGAATCTAATTAAACGTAAGAGCTTCTGCACAGTAAAATAAACTATCAACAGAGTAAATGGACAACCTACAGAATGGGAGAAAATGTTTGCAAACTATGCATCTGACAATGCTCTAATATCCAGCATCGAGGAACTTCAAAAAATTTACAAGAAAAAACAAACAAGCCCGTTAAAAAGTGGGCAAAGGACATGAAGAGACAGTTTTCAAAAGAAGACATACATGTGGCCAACAAACATATGAAAAAAAGCTCAATATCACTGATCATTAGAGAAATGCAAACCAAAACCACAATGAGATACCATCTCACATCAGTCAAATAAGTGTATTAAAAAGTCAAAAAATAACAGATGCTGGCAAGGTTGCAGAGAAAAGGGAACACTTACACATTGTTGGTGGGAGTATAAAATAGTTCAATTATTGTGGAAAGCAGTGTGGCAATTCCCAAGCAGCTAAAAACAAAACAACCATTTGACCCAGTAATCCCATTACTAGGTTATATACTCAGAGGAATATAAATCATGCTACTATAAAGACACATGCATGAGAATGTTAACTGCAGCACTATTCACAATAGCAAAGACGTGGAATCAACCTAAATGTCCATCAATGACAGACTGCATAAAGAAAATGTGGTACATCTACACCATGGGGAATACTATGCAGCCATAAAAAAGAATGAGATCATGTCCTTTGCAGGAACATGGATGGAGCTGGAGGCCATCATCCTTAGCACACTAACATAGGAACAGAAAACCGGATACCACATGTTCTCATTTGTAAGCGGGAGCTAAATGATGAGAACACATGGACGCATAGAGGAGAACAACACACGAGGGCCTATTGGAGGGTGGAGGGTGGGAGGAGGGAGAGGATCAGCAAAAATAACTAAGGAGTACTAGGCTTAATACCTGGGTGATGAAATAATCTGTACAACAAATTTCCATGACACAAATTTACCTTTGCAACAAACCTGCACATGTGCCCCTAAACCTAAAACAAAAGTTAAAAAAAGTAAAAGAATAGCAAAGGGGAAAATACATATTACAATCTCTTCCTCTCTTTCATATCAAAGGGTATTATATTGAGTCCAAAATAAATAATAACCTTTCTTTTTTGAGACAGGGTCTTACTCTGCCTCCCAGGCTGGAATGCAGTGGCGTGATCATGGCTCACTGCAGCCTCGACCTCCCAGGTTCAAGCCGTCCTCCCGCCTTGGTCTCCTGAGTAGCTGAGACCACAGGCATACTCCACCCTGCCTGGCTACTTTTAAAGTTGTAGAGTCAGGGTCTCACTATGTTGCCCAGGCCAGTCTTGAACTCCTGGGCTCAGGCGACCCTCCTGCTTTGGCCTCCTGAAGTGTTGGGATTGCAGGCACAAGCCACCACGCCCAGCCAGGGAAATTGTTTTCTTTCATATTGCTTTTAACGTTCATGTTTTGAATAGATACTATCATGACACAGTTTAAAACTTTTTAAAAGACAGACAGTATTCAGTGAAATGTCCTCTTCTAACCCTCACCCCAGTGCCCTGGCCAGTCATGGGTTCTTTAAAAAAAAAAAAAAAAAAAAAAAGTCAGCAATGGAAAGCATGGCCAGGCCACAGGGTGAGGTTCTCTCTCTCAGAGCAGCGATTTTGCAGCGTGGTCTGGGAGTCTCGCGGTCTTGCAGGTGGGCAAAGACTACTTCTAGAATCCGGTTGTGGTCAGGTCGCCGCTTGCCTTCTCACTGCGTCTCTAGCCTCGCATTTGCATGTATTTGTTTCAGTACGTCTTCTGAGGGTCTTTTCAGAGTCTTCTACGTATCAACCTTCCACAAAATTCTGAAAATTTCTGTGTGTGTGTATGTGTGTGTTTGCAACGGAAATAAAAAGGGTCCATGAATTTTATCTTTCCAAGTAGTCTGGGACGCAACCCCACAAAACCTCACAGCCAAAGAAGCCTGCCTGTTTGTTTTCCTAGAGAGAAGCCTTGCTGCCACACCCACACTCAGGTCTGCACCTGAGCGGTGGAAACCTCCCCGAGAAAGGCCTGGGGTGATTTAGCCCGGCGATTTAGCTCTCGTGAGCTAGCCCTTAAGCCGGGAAACTGGGACGCGGCAAACAGCACACTGTTACCATGATTTAGGCAAATTCTTCCAGGAGCAAACTCATTTTTTTTAAAGAGAAAAAGTACAGAAAAAAATCGATTTAAGAAGATTGAGTTCATGAACAATTTGAATATGAACTACTTGATAATAATGCCATTTAATTATTGTTAAGAACACACAACCATCCAAAAGCATTACTGATAAAATATAATTCCAAATACCACGTTCCTCAGCCAAGACAGCACCTGAGAACACCATGAGGAGCAGCATCTGGGGCCACGCTGGGTGCCCGACCTACCCACCTGGGCTTAACACACGTGCTCCTGGCACAAATAGAAGTCTGGCGCCCAGTGCACAGACTCTGAGGGTGGAGGTCCTACTCACCATTCTCCCGAGTTTGGGATCCATTAGGCTGGAGTTCTGAAGCCTCTAGCAACTTTCCCAACCTCCAAAAGATGGGGCAGAGTTAGTCCCATCAAAGCCCCCAGAGGGTGACATTAAATATCTCTCTCTGCCCTGACCCACGTTGTCCCCCGGAAGGAAGACGAGGCTGGTATAGTGGAGCTATTCACATCTGGAGAACAAAGCGGCTTCGGAGGTATTCATTCAGCTCAACTGCAGAGGAAGAGACAATGCATCTCATATGCACAGATACAGGATGAGGCAGTGGCCCCAAAGTCATGTGATGTCACTGGAAGCCGGCAGCCTGGCTCAGCCTGCGACTCCCCGGGTTCTTCTTTGCGGGTATGAGCGTATCATCTCTGAGACGGAGTGGGCCCTGACCAGCAGGCAGAGCCGAGCCAGTGGCACAGCCCCCTCAGGTGACAGCCCCCTCACGTGACGGGCCCCCACACGCTATGGCTGTGGGCCCTCGTGATGGAATGTTATGGCTGAGGATTAGCTTCCTAGGGCTGTGTAGGGGCCGAGGGGAGCGTTTACCCCGCTCTCTGAAGGTTCGCTGAAAAATCTTGCAAAAGGCAGTTGAATTGGAGAAAAGGCATACAGATTGATTTGATCCTAGTTTTACGTGACATGGGAGACTTCAGAATGAAGGACCAATACCCAATGGGGCTGGGAAGCTGAGACACCTTCCTGAGGTTCCACAAGGCGTGGCGGCTTGGATGCTGGCGAAACAGGTGACGGGAGGAGAAAAGAGGACTTCAGCTGAGGACAATCAGTGCTCACTAGGGAAGATTAGGTGGGTTTGATGAGTACACCACAGTCTTCGGCCAAGTCTGCTGGGCCCCAGAGCAGACAGTGGTCTTGACAAGTCTGTCCGGCGTGTTCGGTGTCAGCCTTCCTTCCTGAGATACAGGTTCAGTTAACGGAAACTCAGGGAAGGGACCCCTTTC
This sequence comes from Chlorocebus sabaeus, assembly GCF_047675955.1. Lineage (NCBI taxonomy): Eukaryota > Metazoa > Chordata > Mammalia > Primates > Cercopithecidae > Chlorocebus > Chlorocebus sabaeus. The sequence continues at coordinate 5,894,634 of NC_132921.1, forward strand.
TTCTTTGGTGGGTCAGACTTGAAGGAGATAAGGACACTTCAGGACCTCTGGGAGAGACGGTGGGGGTGGGGGAGCGAGAGGCCTTGAAACTCCTTTTCCGTTCAATTGGCACAAAGCACCATATTTTGGGGTGTTGGCTTCTGAGCCCCACTATCTGCTCTAAAAAGCACCCTACACTGGTGGCTTAAGTGACAGAAATTGGTCTCAGTTCTGGAGACTGGAAGTCAGAGATGAAGGTGTGGGCAGGGCAGGTTTCTCCTGAGGCTGAGTGGGAAGGGTGTGTTCCAGGCCTCAACCTGCGTGGCTGCTGGCCGTCCTTGGCATCCCTTGTCTTGTAGAAGCATCATCCGATCTCTGCCCTCATCTTCATGTGACTTTCTCCGTGTGTGTGTCCAGATTTTCCCTTCCCATAAGGACACAGTTATCGGGGGTCCACCCTATGCCCATGTGACCTTACCTAAAGGTAAGTAATTCGATCTGCAATGACCCTATCGCCATAGAAGGTCACATTCTGAGGTCCTGGGGGTTATGACATCAACATATAAATTTTGGTGGGAAGGTCAAGGGACAGTAGAGAAAAGGAGGCACCAGGGCACAGGCCAGAGCCCTGGGTTGAGGGGTCTGGGGACTTTTCTGGGGGATTGGGATTCTTTTGCATCATTTCTCTCTTAATAACTCTTGCAGGGATTGGCACACTGGAGAGTTACTCTGTAACTTTTTGCTGAATGAAAGGACAAATAATCAAATAATTTTTGCCAACAAAGAAGCCTCTGGAAAGGCAGAGCTGGAACTCATTACCTCAGCGAGTTGAGGCTAGTGTGGCTCTCAGGGCTGGGCCCCTCTCCCTTGCAGAGGTGCAGCATCTCCACCAGCTGCACCTCCTCCCCATCCTCGCACCTTTTCCCCAACACTTGCTGGGCTGGGATCCTTGAGCTCCAGGCCCAGCACAGTGGCTCCCAGGAAGTGGGCCTGGCCCTTCTCCCGAAGGCCAAGTTGCTGGGATCATACTCAGAATTCCAAGGGCTGGAAAGGAAGGAGAGGATGAGGCGGGGCCCAGGTGTGGACTGTGACCCTAGGAGGGTGGGGACCCTGCTGCCTGCAGCCATCCGTGCAAAACCTTGTCCCTGCCCGGTCAAGGTCACCTTTGGCAAGAGCATAGCCCAGGGGCAAGTCCAGGGCTTCAAAAGTCCACGTAATTCAGATCAGAGAATTCCACTTTCCCAGCCTCTGTCAAATGCACTTTACTCTTTCCTTGCAGAAAATATGTGAGATATGAGTGTTCCTCACAATAAGTTTTTTTCTAGAAAACAGGATAGAGGAAAAAACAGAGCTGGCTCAAATATTTTGTTAGAATCCTAGCACTTTGGGAGGCTGAGGCAGGAGGATTCCTTGCCAGGAGTTGGAGACAAACCTAGGCAACAGAGTGAGTCCCCATCTTTATAAAAATTAAAAATGAATAAATAAAAATTTTAAAAATGTTTGCTAGCTGATTACAATAGAAGACATTTGATTCTATTACTAATATAGTTTGGAAGGAGGGAAGGAAAGATTCCAATGGATATTAGCAAGACCAGAAGCCAAACACAAGTCCAGGCGAAAGTGCTCCTACAAGAATTCCAATTATTTTGCCTTCTCAGTCTTTCATCTTCAAACATCTTCATCTCGGTGCCAGTTAAATCTGGGAGACAGTGGAGAGAAGAGAGGGGAGAAAGGGAGAGAGGAGAGAGAGATGGTGGTGGAGAGAGAGGGGAAAAGACAGAGAGGGAGAGAGAGAGACCAAGAAGCCTCTCTGGGTTCCCTACTCCTAACACATGTGAACCTAAGCTAGGCTGTGCTTTTCAGCTCCCCAGGTTTCCATCGGAGAGTATGAGGGGCAACGCCTGGCGCTAGTATTTCCTCTAACTTTGCTGGGTCAGAGGCCACCACCTGTGTGTGTCGGCAGAATATGATGTACATCACGTCGGCAGACAGAAATACATCCTAGGTCTGTGCCTGGTAAATAAGCTCTGTGCCAATGACATGCCCCATTTACAGACCTCGCTTGGTCAAAATCCTATCATGATTCTTCAGCCAGATCCCCCGGCACCTTCCATACCCTTCATAAGGCATCATCACTCCCCAGGTGGCACTGCACTCACTTACAAGCCGTCTTCTCTCTTGATAACTGTTGCAGGGATTGGCACACTGGAAGCTACTCTGTAACTGTTGAATGAAAGGATACATACTTTTTACCAATGAAGAAACCTCTGGGGTGGCAGAGTTGGAACTCCTTATCCCAGCTCGTTGGGGCTCATGAAGGCCTCCTGAGCATGCCTGGGGCCCTCTTCCCTGCAGTGTGGCATCTTTCTGTATCTGGGGTAGCACAAGCACGTGGCGCCATCCAGTCACACCCAGTGGAGAGAGAAATGGGCCTCAGGGAGCCTGTACTCCCAGGAGGGAGAGAAAGATCTGCTCCCTCAGCGGTGTTCACCAGCTTCCGCTTTCTCCTCTTCCTCAACCATCCACACCAAGCTACTGCCACCAAGGATCTGGGTAATGACACACCACGATGCCCATCACTCTGAATCCCGCAGCACTGGAAATGCCATGCTTTGGTCCGCAAAGAGTCCTCCCTGACTCCGGACTCTAAACAGAGCTGGTGGAGTCACCTCTCCAAGTCTCCCATTTACTTCCCTGGAAAGAGGAGGAAGGAACCGACCTTCTCCGGGTTCAGTGAGGCAGAGCTGGTGATGGTTATGATTAGAGATGAAAGCAGACCTTTTGCCCCGTCTTGGGACACTAGAACATGTCCAAGAGGGCGCTTTAGAGATGAATTTGACAGTAACAGCTTCCATTCAAGTTCTGGGAAAATAAATCTCCGCACACGCGCTCCTGTCTGTCCCTCCAACTCTTTTTAACCCCACAGAAATCCAGCTTTTGCCTTTCTCTGGAAGCCTTCCCAGAAGAGGAAGCCCAGGTGTGGGCTGCACCCTGTGACCTTCTTGCCCTCTGGGGGCACGGGTTTCCTGTCCGGGCAGCGGCAACAGTGTGTATCACACTCAGCGCAGGGCTGAGTACACAGTACCGTACACAGTGGGTGCACAATGAGCGGGAGCTGACGTGATTCCAGCTCACCCCAGACTCCCCCAGGCCTTGCCCACCTAGGGAGATTTCACAAGCGTGTCTTGGGTGCTAATCTGCGTTGGGAACAATGGCTGAGCAAGTGCCCAAGCCCTGCCTTCAAGGAGACAGGACAAATGTATGAAATGGCCCAGCGGCTGCAGCTAATGGCTAAGTGGCGCACGTGGACAGAAGTCCTGGGTTTGAACGTGGAAGAGGATGCTTTGGGCAGACGCTGGGGCAGGCATGGAGCTGGAGGAGGTGAGCCTTCCTGGAGGGCAGGTGGGACTGGAGAGGTCAGGCCCTCCAGCAGGCAGCATGCTAGAATTACCCGGGAGCTTAAAAAAGGCCAGCGGCCAGGCCCACTCCCAGAGATCATCTGATTTGGGATGGGCAGATGAGAAATAGGGATAGGCAGAGGAAGTGGGGGCCTTCGGGTGGGGATGGGGCTGCGACAAGGGCAGCAGGAAAGCCGTCTTCTCAGAAGGGGTGCCCATTAGCAGACAACAAGATTCAAGATCCGAGGATTGGATGGGGCTTCAAATCTCCCGGTCTTTTCCACTCCGTAGGAGTCCAGGCCCTGACCTCCTCCTGTGTGGTTCCAGCAGCCTCACCCCGGCTGTCGCCTGGACCCCAGGGGTTCAGGCCACAGGACCATCTCATGCGAACATCTCAGCGAAAGCCCAGTCTGCGCCCTTTTGGGTGGGGTTTGGTCATGACGATCTGTTGTTCTGAGGAACTTCTGCTGTGACTAAACCACTGTTTCTTTTACGTTGGCACCTGTCTGTTGAACCAGCCTCCTGTCAAAGGCCATTTGAGGAAACTCAGACTGATGGAATTCTGCATAAGTGAGTGAAAGCTCCTCTCTCTTACCATGTAGACTAGTAACAGATTCTACTACACACAGGTGTCTTATGATACTGAAGAGTCACCAACGACGAACCACCCGCCCAGGGGGCTCTGCGAGCCCAAGAGGGTCCACAGTTGCCTCCTGATTGTGCAGTGGTGAAAGGAACAGGAGGGCGTGGGCACCATTTACCAGGACTGCCTTCTCCCCTCATGCTGCTTGCTTCCCAAAGCTTCAGGGCTGATGCGGACGGTGAGTTTTCTTCGAAAAATTGATAACAAAGTGTGTTCCATGAGTCTTTCCTCTATGTGTTATACATACTTTAAAACATTTAGTTGTCAAATAAAGATTGTATATATTCAAGGTGTCAAATGTAATCATTTGATATATGTATACATTGTGTAATGATTATCCCAATCAAATGAATGAACACACCATCACTACTGCTTCTGTACAGTAAATCCCAGCACTTCTTTATCTTGTAACTGAAAGTCTGTACCCTCTGCTCACCATCTCATTCCCACACCCTCCAGCCTCTGGCGACCACCATCCTAGTCTTTTTCTATGAGTTTGACTTTCGAGTCTGCATGGAAGTAAGATTTAACAGCATTGTATTTTTGTGTCTGGCTTAATTTAACTTAGCCTAAAGTCTCCAAGATCATCTGTGCTGTCACAAACAACAGGATTCCCTTGTTTCTATCTGGCTGCATAGTGGTCCATTGTGTATCTAGACTACGTTTTCTTTATCCATTCATCTGCCGATGGACGTTTAGTTGTTTCCCTATCTTAGCTATTGTGACTAATGCTGCAATGAACATGAGGGTGCAGACATCTCTTTGACATATTGATTTCATTTCTTTTGGATAAATACACAGAAGCGACATGGCTGGATCATATGGTAGTTCTGGTTTCAGTGTTTTGAGAAATCTTTATCATGGCTGCATTAATTTATATTCCCACCAACAGTGTGCAACAGTGTGCAACAGTGTCACCTCCAACACTTATTATCTCTTGTCTTTGCCATAGTAATAAGTGTGAAGTGATGCCTCATTGTGGTTTGGATTTGCACTTCTCTGATGATTAGTGATATTGAGTATTTTTTTATATGCTTGTTAGCCATTTGCATATCTTCTTTGGAAAAAATGTCTATTCAGGTCCTTTGTTCATTTTCAAAGTTGGGTTACTTTTGTTTGTTTCTGGTTATTATTATTATTTTTTTTTTGCTACTGAGTTATATGAGTTCCTTATATATTTTGCAGGTTAACCCCCTTATCAGATATGTGGTTTGCAAATATTTTCTCCCATTCCATAGGTTGCCTTCTCATTTTGTTGTTTCTTTTGCTGAGCAGAAAATTTGTAGTTTAATGAAATCCCAATTGTTTATTGTTTTCTTTTGTTGCCTATGCATTTGGTGTCACAGGCAAAAAATCATTGCCAGGACCAATGCCATGAAGCTTATTTTCTGTGTTCTAAGAGTCTTATGGTTTTGAATCTTACACTTAAGTCTTCAGTCCATTTTGAGTTGATTTTTATGTATGGTGTGAGATAAAGGTCCAATTCCATTCTTCTGCATGTGGATGTCCAGTTTTCCCATTGTTATTTATTGAAGAGACTGTCCTTTCCCATTTGTTCTTGGCACCTTTGTTGAAAGTCAATTGGCTATAAGTGTGTGAATTGATTTCTGGGCTTTCCATTCTGTTCCATTGGTCTTAATGTCTGTTTTTATGCCAGTACCCTATTTTGGTTACTATAGTTTTATAGTATATTTTGAAGTCAGGTTGTATGATGCCACCAGCTTTGTTCCTCTTTTTCAAGGTTGCTTTTGCTATTTGGGGTCTTCTGTGATTCTATATAAATTTTAGGATTTTTTTTCTATCTGTGAAAAATGCCATTGGTATTTTGATAGGAATTACACTGAATCTGTAGATCACCTCGGGTACTATGGATACTGTAAAAATATTAATTCTTTCAATCCATGAACGTGGGATACCTTTACATTTGTATCTTCCTTTTCTCAATGTCTTACAGTTTTTGGTATACAGATCTTTCATCTCCTTGGTTAAATGTATTCCTAAGTATTTTATTCTTTTTGTTGCTATTGTAAATAAAATCATTTTAATTTCTTTCTGGGCAATTTATTTTTGGTGTATAGGAGTGCAACTAATTATTATGTGTTGATTTTGTATTCAAAATCTTTACTGAGTTCATTTAGTAAGTGAACTATTCATTAGTTCTAAGAGTATTTTGGTGGAGTTCTTTTGGGGTTTTCTATATGTAAGATCGTGGCATTTGCAAACAGAAAATTTTGCTGTTTCCAAATTGGATGCCTTTTATTTCTTTCTTCCTTTTTTTTTTTTTTATTTGTTTTCCTTGGGGCAGATGTCATGGTATAATTGATGTAATAGAGGAACTTAAAGGTTGACATCCAATGTGCAGAAAACTGATGATTGTTTTCCAACATCTGTTCTCCCTCTCCTACGTAGAATTTTTAGGTAGGCATATTTTCATCCTCTCATACATTTGGATGTGGCCACCTGACTGTTTTCTGGAGAGTAGAGGCAAGGGGTCGAAACGTTCAATCGTGGCTTGTGCCTTTACATGGAGGGATCATGTCTTGCCCTCTCTTTTCCTCCTTCCCACTGGCTGCTCCAGCAGGAGCTGGTACAGAGATCTTGGCCTGTGAGATAAAACTAAAAGGAAGAGGCTCATAATGGAAGGAATCCAGGTCCCAAATGATACAGGAGCCCCCACACCAGCCCTGAACTTGCTGCTCAGACTTCTGTGTGAAGAACAAATGCGTAAACCTTCACCCCATGGAAGCCTTGATCATTTTGGTCACAGTAGCTCAGACTTATCCTCACTAACTAATACACTGTTGATTAAGGATCCTGAACATTTCTAGCATGACTTATCTGGCCCAGACACCAAAAAATAACAAGAAAAGAATGAACTTGACTTTCTCTAAAGTCACTTGGAGGAGTTAACTGTTCTTCAGGTCAGAAGGGCTCACTCAGCTGACCCTCTTCCAGGTTAAGAATGTGGCACAACAAGTTCTGTCTTTTTCTACATCAGACAAGGTTACGGTGTTTTTCCCACTGGCCAACTTCCTGCTGTGGCCTGAACTTGATACAGGACAGGCTTTTGCTTTTGGCCATAGGGAAAAGGCTCCCAAAGCAGCATCTCCTGGAACTGTTTGTTGATGAATGCAAAGACCCCTGAGGGAGATCTGGGTTACACAAGCATGTGAAATGATTGCTATCAAATTGATTTTTTTAGGCTAAGCCTCCCTGAGAGGACTAGTTGCAGGGCTTAGGGAGGACTTCAGGGGTGGGAGCAGGAACAGGAGAACATCTACTGCTGACCCCAGGGCAGGCATCTGGGGAGCAGAAGTATTCCAATTTCTTCCCTCCTTTCTAGTAAGTGCTGGGCATGAGAGGTCTGAGCAATTGAAGCTCTTTTCCCCATCCAAGTTCCGACCTATGAGTCAAAATAGTCAGCAAAGTGGACTGTAATTAATTAAGCTGATATTTTAAAGCACGGATTTATGTGTAGGTAATCCTATGCTGATTCCCAGAATGAGGCAGCCTCCCACTGCAGCCCTGGAGGGACAAAGCAGAGCGCCCCCTCATGGACAGCTTCCTGCAGCCGGCCTGTGCTCGTGGAAGCATGGTGGCCAGCAGCATCCGGAAGCCAGCGGTTCCCTTGAAGCCCTCCTGGGGAAGTCTCATCATGCAGTGCCTTCAGCAAGACATCTCCCTGTGCACAACTTCCCTGGAACCCCTGGGAGGCATATTCCAGCAAGTTCTCCACAGGGACTTCTCTGCCGGGCACTGGGCCAGGGCCACGCTATCTCCAACAAGGTCTGGACTTAGCCCTGAGGAGTAGCTCTTCCTCGGGCTCTCTGTCCCAGGAGTCTTGGCTGCTCCCTACGTTTGCCCTTCCAACTCTTGGATTCTACAGGTGTTTGACTATCAGTCTTATCTCTAACCTTCAGGATCTGGAAGCAAGATCATTTTTGTATTGATTGGGTCCAGGGAGAAATGCTGAGATACCATGTCACACCCACTAGAATGGCACGATCAGAAAGATTACAGGTGTTGTTGAGGGTGTGGAGAAATCAGAATCCTGGTACACTGCTGGCGGGAATGTCAAATGGTGCAGCCACTTTGGACAACAGTCTAGCTCCCCAGACAGCTACAATTGGAATTCCTGTATTGCCCAGCAATTCCCCTCCTAGGCATATACCCAAGAGAAATGAGGAGATGTGTCCACACAAAAACTGGGACATGAATGTTCACAGCAGCATTATTCATAATAGCCAGAGTGGAGACAATCCAAATGTCCACCAACTTATGGATGGATAAGCAAAATGTGGTCTATACTTAAAATCAACACTACTCAGCTATCAGAAGGAATGAAGTACTAACGCATGGGACACCATGGATGAACCTTGAAAACGTTCTTCTGAGTGAAGGAAGTCAGACACAAAGACCACATATTAGGCCAGGCATGGCGGCTTCATGCCTTTGGGAGGCGGAGGTGGGAGAATTGCTTGAGGCCAGGAGTTTGAGACCAGCCTGGGTCATATAGCAAGACCCCGTCTCTACAAAAAATTTAAAAATTAGCTGGGCACAGTCACGCACCCTGTAGTCCTAGCTCCTTGAAAGGCTGAGGCTGGAGGATCACTTGAACCCAGGAGGTTGAGGCTGCAGTGAGCCAAGATGGTGCCACTGCACTCCAGCTGGGTGACAGAGCAAGATATTGTGTCTTAAAAACAAACAAACAAAAACTAAAGGCCATATATTACATAATTCCATGTATATGAAAGTCCAGGCCAGGTGCAGTGGCTTATGCTTGTAATCCCAGCACTTTGGGAGGCAGAGGTGGGCAGATCACCTGACGTCGGGAGTTCGAGACCAGCGTGACCAACATGGTGAAACCTCGTCTCTACTAAAAAATACAAAAATTAGCCGGACATGGTGGCGCATGCCTATTATCCCAGCTACTCAGGAGGCTGAGGCAGGATAATCGTTTGAACCCAGGAGGCAGAGGTTGCAGTGAGCCAAGATCACGCTGTTGCATGCCATCCTGGGTGACAGACCCAGATTCCATCTCAAAAAAACAAGAAAAGAAAAGAAAAAAGGAAGTCCATAGAGACAGAAAGTAGATGAGTGGATGCTTGGGCCTGAGGGAGACAGGGCGATTGTGTGGGGGAGGTGATAGGTTATAGGTACTGGGTTTCTTTTGGAGGCAATGAAAATGTTTTGAAATCAACTGGAGATGGTTGTGCAACTCTGTGACTATACGAGAAGCCACTGAATTGTTCACACTAAACAGGTGGATTGTTTGGTCTATGAATTGCACCTTTACCAAAGCTGTCAACAAGAAATCACCATGCGGGAAACCAGAAGGAGAAATACTGAGACCTCAGTGGGAAAGGCGGGAGGCCAAGTGCACACCAGGAGCAACTGGCCTCCTGCCACGGGGGGAGGCCATGAATGTCCCCCAGCAAGGGGAGGGGAAGGGGGGAGGCCTGGGTCCCAAGGCTGCCTCCCAGGAGCCGAGTGATGGCAGGCCACCACACGGCTCTCAGGCCTTTCCCCTCTATAGCACAGGGACGAAGCCTCCTATTTCACTGGGATGCAATGAAACATTAGACAAACATCTTTAAAGCCCTTTGTAACATGAATTATATAAATAGTAATGAATGAATCCTTTGGGAGGAACTCTAACTCCCCCTAAAGGTACTGTCAATCATTTTTTAAAGGGAAATGATCCCTAAAATTGGCAGCTCCTTACTTGGGTGACATAGTAGCAATTTTCCCCTCCAATATCAGGCAGTAGATATTTACTTTCTCACATTTTTCCATTTAATACAATTTCTTGCAACTGTTAGGCCAGTAGATAGTATGGACATAGATCTATGGTTGCTCTTCTAGAAATATTCAAATAATTCATTTGTGAATCTGCAGACCACCGTCGGATTCATGGACACTTTTCAAGGCATTTTGTCTTTTCAGTCAATAAAATAGTTTAGTAATGTAATGTTTAGAGGGCCAAGTGGCTGCAGTTTTCAATGCCTCTTGATGTATGAAACACCTTTCTCTAAAGGACCTAAGATGTATCTGCTTTTTGAATAAAACTTAGAAGTGACACTTAGAGAAAGTCTTTTGTTTTTAATAAATTTCAATATTCCTATCATGTACCATATTGCAGTAGTCTGAAAAAAAACTTTAGACTTGCTTTAAAAAAAACTGGTCCCAGATTACACAGGCTGAAACAGTATCTATTTACCATGCCTGTTTCCCACTTGAGAAGATCCAGCTTCATGCATGAGTGGGAACAGTTCTTCATTTTTTGCAAAGGGGGTCACAGGGTCATTTCTGTCTTCATAACCTCTCCGCAAAAGTGGTTTGTGCTCTTCTGACACAGGAGGACGCGGAGGCTCAAGTTCACAGAACCAGCAGTTCGTCAGACCCATTAGGTCCAGTGGTGTCAGGAGTGCCTGGTGTGGATGTGTCATTACTGCTCAAGTTCATTTTGATCTGAGAGGGGCACCTGCCAGGTCTCTCCACTGTGAAGTTCCTGTTTTTCCCTTGGGAGGTGCTTTCAAGCTATGCAAATATCCCATTCCTTAAACCTTCGCCTACCAATTTATGAGTGTGTCAGGGGTCTCACCTGCAGCAGCAGCTGCTCCAGCTTGGATCTCCCACTTCCCTCCTACACGAGCGGAGATTCTTCATCAAGGAGCACTGCTCCTTCTCACCCACTTTGTCGCTTTATTTATTTATATTAGTATAAACTCACAGATTGTTATTTATTCTGTAGTAAAAATCCAACACTACTGCTATTTTCTCACTCCAGTTGCTCCCCTGGGCCCCTGCGAGCTCTTCCAGGCTGGCTCCTGTGTCCTTGGATACAGCCCCATGCCCTCAGGGCACATCCTTACGTTCTGACGTGAGAGGGTCCGGACTCATCTTGCATTTCCCCTCTCCAGCCCTGGAACCAACCACTTCAAGGAGCCTTTTCCTTTTATTGAGTTTACTCTGTTCTTTTACGTGAACTGGGCCAATCAATTCTTTGTTTAAGCCAGGTGGACTTCCTGTGGCCCCACAGCCGTAAGGAGCAGGGACAGGGACAGGGATACTTCTTGGACCATGCAGGGGGCCATGAGTGAGCCTCCACTTGTGTGGATGGGGAGGGAGTGCTCACCTGGGAAGACCTGGGTTCTGTTTTCTGGGTCCTGCCTGCTGTCCCCTGCCCTGAGCTGACACCATCAACCAGACCTCACTTAATAAGCATGTTGTGCACGCCGCGAGCAACTCAGATGGAGCGATTCTTTTAGAGGTGTCATGTTTACTTTTTATTTAGGAGTACAAACTGAGACAAAATCATCCTTCCAGTTAGGTGAGGTTTTGAGGGATCATACTAAAGAGAAGACAGGAAAACGCCAGTAATGGTGAAGGTCTTGAGAAAAGGACAGGACCCACAGATAGCGAGAGATCAGAGGAGGCCCTGACTTCTCTCCTCATTTCCTTTCCAAATATCCCAAATGTGCAATGCATCACCTGAGACAGAAGGCAGAGGCATCAAACTCTCTGTTTATCCCAATTCAATGACAACCAGAATTTTTTTTTTTTGAGATGGGGTCTTGTTCTGTCGCCCAGGCTGGAGTGCAGTGGGGCAGTCACGGCTCATTGCAGCCTCCAACTCTCAGTCTCAAGCAACCCTCCTACGTCAGTGTCCTGAGTAGCTGGGACTACAGGCGTGCACCACCACACCTGGCTCATTTTTTAAAAAACTTCTTGTAGACAGGGTCTCGCTACATTGCCCAGACTTGAGTGCAGTGGTGCAATCATAGCTCACTGCAAGCTCAAACTCTTGGTCTCGAGTGATCCTCCTGCCTCGGCCTTCTGAGTGTCTGGGACTACAGGCATACACCATCATGTCTGGTTCATTTCTTAAACTTTTTGTAGAGACAGAGTCTTGTTTTGTTGCCTAGGCTGGTCTCAGACTCCTGGCCTCAAGTGATCCTCCTGCCTTGGCCTCCTAAAGTGCTGGGATTGTAAGTGTGAACTGTGGTACCCAGTCAACAACCAGAACTTTCTGCAGACCTTGTGCTTTTGGACCTTGGGTATTTTCTGCAGGTCAAGCCATCCTGACCACTCCGAGAACTTACCCAGGGTGACTCAGCTGTCACTCTAGGTCACTCATAAGCCCATCGGGTAGCTCTACCCATGGACAGCTGGATACACTTGTGTCTGTTCTCTGAAGTCGTAGATGACCTGACAAGAGGGAAAGGAAAGAGGGAACCTCCACTTCCCTGGGCATGTCGGAAAAGGGTGAGGTGAGGGCAGGATTCCTTCTCGTCGGAGGTGACACGCAGGAGGCCGGGCCTAGTCCTTCAGCTGGGAGACCTCATAGAGGTACGCGGCCAGCATCTTGGTTCCCTCTATGTAGTTATGCCTAGTAAAGAGGAACACATCGTCGTGTCAGCTGGTGGTGTGAGCCGACACCCAGGCGCGAGGCGACTCCTCTTGAGCCCAGACAGTCTGCCTTCTTCCTGGGGAGCATCCCCCAGCTCAGCCTGGGGGCCCCGAGCACTGCTTGCCTTCAGAATTCAGCACCCCGGTTCTCAAGTGCAGCTTCAGTCTGACTGCCCAGCCCAGAGACCAATCCTCATCCCCTAGTGCCTGGTTAGTGAATCTCAAGCTTGGATCATAGGCTCCTCCCATTATCCACTTGTTTCTGAAGACCAGGCCTCCCCTCCGGTCCTCTCGGCCAGGTCTCTGTCTCCCCCTCCCTCCTTCCTGCAGGGTCTCTGCCTCTGTCTTAGCCCCTGATCCTCTGCCTTGGTTACCACAGGATACATTCTTGCCTTCTGCCCTCCTCAGCTATGTTAGGGGCCAGAGGCCTCTCCCGGAACTGCCCGAGACCCCTGCCTGCTGGGCCCCTCCTGCTCCCAAGGCTGGCTCAGAGGCTGCACCCGCTCTGTTGTGGGAAGAATCCCCATCATGTCCGCCCAAGTCAGGGATGTGAAGAGCAGCAACACATGCAGTTAGCAATGATACTGCAGTTCCTCAAAAAGGACACAGAAAAATGAACAGGACAAAAAGGAAATGGAGAGGGGGTAGATGAAGTGCACAGATCAACACTGCATGAACCTTGTTTTTAGCACCCGCTCCTGCAAGGCCTCGTCCTGCCTCCCATCTGAAGTTCCCGCTTCACACAAATACAGAAAGGCAGGTCACGGGCCATCGCCCCCACCTGCTTCTCTTGGCAGCTGCACACGGTGGGAAGGGGAAGGGATGAGAGGGACGCTGTGCAGGAGACGCCAACCTGGGCCGCACCCTGGACTCTCACCTGTTGAGCTTTTCATTCTGGGAGTGGGCTCCGTCATCTGCCGACCCCATAGGCAGCAGCATGATGTTCTTGCCCGTGGCCTCCTGAAAGGTCAAGGTCACGGGAATACTGCCGCCTTCCCTGGTCAAGTCTGCCTCAACACCAAAAACTGGGGGAAATGGAATAAAATAAACGGTGAGCTTTGGGGCCCCAAGGTTGGGGATCTGTCTCAGACCACTATTCAGTCGCACTCAGTCAGACCCCGTGCGAGGCCCTGGGGACAGCAAACCCATGCTCGAGGTCTGCCAGGGGCCCAGGCTCCTCCCACACACCGGTGTCCTCATGCTGACTTAACTACATGCCCAACCATACAGCAGTGCCCCGACATAGCTACGCGCCCACGCGGTATGAGAGTCCCATCAGACATGCGAAGGGCCCTGCCCAGCATCATCCACAAGGAGTGTCCAACCTGTCTTCATGGCTCTTCTTCCAGCCACGTAATGAGGGTGACTGCAGTCGGTGACCCAGGGCTTCCCACCGTGGCCCATGTACACCTTGAACTCGTTGGGGCTGTGCAGTTCAGCAAACTTCTTAGTTAGGTAGCTTGTGACCTAAACCACAAATAGAAGACAGACATACAATGCTTTATAAGCTTGGCATTCGATCCAATGCTAGTGACCTACGGGTCTGCTATCATGGGTCTACAGCGAGACTACAATTGGCCTCTGACAGGTCTGCAACGGGTCTATGCTGAGTCTACGATGAGTCTCATTTTCTGTCGCTTAATACTGAGCTATGTAACGAGAGTAAGGAAAGAGGGGACTTCTTTTTTTTTTTTTTTTGAGATGGAGTCTCGCTCTGTTGCCCAAGCTGGAGTGCAGTGGCACGGTCTGGGCTCACTGCAAGCTCCGCCTCCCGGGTTCACGCCATTCTCCTGCCTCAGCCTCCCGAGTAGCTGGGACTACAGGCGCCCGCCACCTCGCCCGGCTAATTTTTTGTATTTTTAGTAGAGACAGGGTTTTACCATGGTCTCAATCTCCTGACCTCATGATCCGCCTGCCTCGGCCTCCCAAAGTGCTGGGATTACAAGCGTGAGCCACCGCGCCCGGCCAGAAAGAGGGGACTTCCTATCAAAAAATAAAACCCAGTTATTTCAAAGTAAAAGACAAAGTTTTAGTATCAAGCAATTCACTCTTTCCAAAGATCTTCCAAATGATGAAACTATTTAAATTACGTATAAAAACAATCTTCCCTGACCTGCTTTATATTCTGGACAGAATGTTCGTGTGCCCCCAGAATTCATATATTTAAGCCCTAAACTCCATTGTGACTACATTTGGGAACTTAACAGAAGTAACTAAGGTGTGAGACAAAGTCACAAATGTGAGAAACTGCGTGTGCGCCGATCCGCTTGCCGGCCTATTTCACAGGCTCACCCTGCCACTACCTGCAGCTCTCGGGAAAGATGCTTTGAAGACAAAACGGGGGAGCACGCACCGCCCTGCCTCTTGCCCGAGTCGCTGCATTCCTTAGGAGATAAATGACCCTGTCCTTACCTTTTCCCACACGTGAGATAGCGTCTGACCGCATTAGTGGTTGTGCCTCTGTGACCTACGGCCACACGCGCTCTTACACTGAGGCTCAGTGTGGCTTGGCTGGAATGTAACATCTGAGCAGGTGCGATGTGATTCTGCACGCACCGAAGCTCCCCCGCCTGCAGATGAGCTGCGGGCTGAGCCGCTGTCTCGGAGCAGCCTGGCCAGACCTCATGAAGGCTGCTCCCGGGCCCCAGGCCGCAGTCCGCAGTCCTCAGTGAGACGCCTGAATAAAACTAACTTGAATTATTAAAAGCCTGGCTTTTTTTCTTTAATAGGTTTTTTTTTTTTTTTCTTTTTCTAAACCTTATTTAGACAAAGGTTAAATGAGGCCAGAAGGGTGGGACGCAGCCTGAGTAAGAAGATACAGAGAGCCTGCCCTCCACCATGTGAGGACAAGCGAGGAACCCTCGTCAGATGCCACAGCTGCCGGCACCTTGGTCCTGGACTCACCCACCTCCGACACAGTGGGAAATCCGTTTCTGCCACGTAAGCCACCCGGTCTGTGGTCTTTATTGTGGCAGCCTGAGCAGACCGAAAGCACTTCATAAAATAAATGACTACAGGCTACATTGCATCCAGACCCAGGATAGAGCCAGGCGCTGGCCCAGGGACTCCTCCTAGTGACAAGACCTCAGTGTTGAGCACGAAGGGCGAGCCCCAGGCTCCCGTTCCCAGTGGAAAGACTCCGACTCTATTTCCCCATGAATCCCAGCTGAGCAGGGCAGTCAGAAGCTGGGCTGACCTCCAGCCACCAGAGTCCCCTCCACACAGTACCATGGTAAGGGGTGGCTCCGGGACTCTGACCAGAACACACCTGGCCCAACGTTGGTGTTTGTCCTGGAGCCTTGAGGTAAGGTCAAAGGCCAGATTTTAGTAACAAAGGCCAGATCAGTAACAAAGGTCACTTACATGTGATGCATTATCTTAGATTAGCTTCTGAATCACGACTGCCGTTATGATTACTGATTTTGCCAGAGCCAGGAAGAGGGCGCATGCGTGGCCTGGGTGTCTGCCTAGTAAGAGCCTTTGTTACCCAAGTCTCTGCCCGGACACAGCAGCTCTTGGCCCCCGCCCTGTGTCCCAGCCCCACATGCCTGCTCGCTGACGACTTCAGGAGTCATGTTCGGCACGAGCCTGATGGAGAACTTGCCAACCACCTTCCTGGGAATCACGGTCTTGGCCCCCGACCCAGAGAAGGCGCCTTCGATGCCGTGGAGGGAGAGAGACGGGTACCGCCATCGGTGCATGAGGATGTCTTTCTGCAGAAAAATCAGAGGCTCAGGGACACCTCAGGCACTCGGTGCCAGCCCTGTCTGCTCACTGAGGAGCTGGGAATGTTGTCTGGGAAATCAGCGGTGTGAGACAGGCCCTGGCCCAGGACCCCGACAACCACAGGCAGGCGGTCCAGGTGCAGGCACCCTGCCCCGGTGCACTCTGCAGCTGCGGCGAGTGACTCAGCACAAAGCAGGCCCCTGACAGGCTGCACACCCTCAGGTGAGGCATTTTACTGCTTCTCGCTGCAGTGTGGGTGGCTCAGGTCCACCCGGCAGAACTAGGAGAGCCACGCTGGCCACTGAGCACCTGTAGAACTGGGGGTGTCGAGGTCCCACAGACATTGGAGCTCTTGATGAGCCAGAGGCACCAAGAGGAAGAGGGGATGCAGCCCGGGCTGTGTGCAGGCCTCTCCCCGGAGGAGGAAGGGGGGATGTAGCCCAGGCTGTGTGCAGGCCTCTCCCAGGCCCACAGGACATAGGCGTGCAGCCCATTCCTACTGAGAGAGGACAGCCAGGCTGACCAGCAAATCTGGTACAGGCCCGTGAATACCGATGATGCCATCTCCTCAGACCAGCAGAGACTTCCTCTCCTGTTTCCCAAGTGTGTCATCAACACCGTGACCTTCCTGCCTGCCCCCGCCCCCCACATCCCTGCAGCAGAAGGTGGGTCAAGAGAGTAGGTGTGCCCCTAAAGGGGATTCCAGAAAGTTCCTCAGTGACTTAGCCACTGAATATGTAGATTTCTGTTTGTGAACCAAACAGCTCAATGTTATCTGGGAGGTACAGACGAGGCCCTAAAACACCATACACAGAAGCAAATACGAGCCTGAGGCACAGGGCAGGAGAAACAGACCCACCTTCTCCCAGGCCCGCTCCTCCCCGCACCCAACCCCTGGGTCCATGACATCACTGTCCAGGCATTGCCAGTGGGAACCTTCTGTTCCTATTCCAGAGGCTCCTCCCTGATGCCAGCCAAGGCTCCCGCGCCTGCAACAGCCTCACGGGTCTCCCAGCTCCACCGACTCAGCTCCGACACCCCAACCCATGATCCTTCCCAACGCAAGAACCGATGAACTCAAAGCCTGGCAGGGCTCACCGCCTCCTAGGAAGACCCAGAGTTCCACGGCCGTGCCCAGGCCATCAGGCCAGCATGTCAGTCTTGGTCCCAGGCCTCACTCCACTGCCCGTCTGTCCCCAAGCAGCCAATATGTCCATGCTCCTGCTCACCGGGCACGCCAGCCTTGCCCTGCACCTCTGCTGGCCGACAGGACCCTCTGATGAGCCTCAGCCGCTCCTAGCACCATGACTCTCCCCTCGTGCAGGCGCACAGCCTTTGGGACTGCCCAGTGTGGGCCTTAGCACATCTTTCCAGAGCTCTTGCCCGTCTGTCTCTGGGAGACAAAACTCAAGAGCCCAGCTGGGCCTTATTTCCCTTGTGTCCCAGGGGCTGAGTTGCTTGATTCAACTGATGCTGGCTGAATCAATGGCACAGAACTTACATCTATACTGCATAAGCCCACAGCCTGCAGAACTTCCATCCATACCACACAACCCACAGCCTGCAGAACTTACATCTATACCTCATAAACCTATAGCCTGAAGAACTTCCATCCATACCACATAAACCTATAGCCTGGAGAACTTCCATCTATACCACATAAACCTATAGCCTGGAGAACTTACATCCATACCACATAAACCTATAGCCTGAAGAACTTCCATCTATACCACATAAACCTATAGCCTGGAGAACTTCCATCCATACCGCATAAACCTATAGCCTGAAGAACTTCCATCTATACCACATAAACCTATAGCCTGGAGAACTTCCATCCATACCGCATAAACCTATAGCCTGGAGAACTTACATCCGTACCGCATAAACCTATAGCCTGGAGAACTTCCATCTATACCGCATAAACCTATAGCCTGGAGAACTTCCATCCATACCACATAAACCTATAGCCTGAAGAACTTCCATCTATACCACATAAACCTATAGCCTGGAGAACTTCCATCCATACCGCATAAACCTATAGCCTGAAGAACTTCCATCTATACCACATAAACCTATAGCCTGGAGAACTTCCATCCATACCGCATAAACCTATAGCCTGGAGAACTTACATCCGTACCGCATAAACCTATAGCCTGGAGAACTTCCATCTATACCACATAAACCTATAGCCTGCAGGACTTCCATCTATACCACATAAACCTATAGCCTGCAGAACTTCCATCCATACCACATAAACCTATAGCCTGAAGAACTTCCATCTATACCACATAACCCACAGCCTGCAGAACTTACTTCCATACCGCATAAACCTATAGCCTGAAGAACTTCCATCTATACCGCATAAACCTACAGCCTAGAGAAAAGTCATGACCCACTTTTCCCCTAACAGTGAGGTAAACATTCGGCAGTTTCCACCTAGCACTCGGCTCTGGTGTGGCTTACATGATCCCTGGGTCCAGTGGTAAGGAGGTTACTCTATAAACACAAACATGGCAGAGCCGCTGCCAGCAGGAGCCAGCCCATGTCCCCTCTGCATGCTTCTCCAGGTCTGATGGAATTAAAAGTAGATTTTGATACTAAAAAATTCCATCAACCAGCAACCTGGTCACAGCCTGCTTTCTGAGTCTCTCCACTGTTTGCTGACTCATGTGCACTGGACACTCCAGCTCCTTCCCTCGGAGACCCCCTGGAGCCAGGGAAGGTGACAGGGCCTGGGGGACACCTGTGTCACAGCGTGGCCCAGGCAGGTGGCAGGGTCGAGGCCTGAATCAGCACCTTGTTGTTGTGCAGGAGGATCTGCGCCCCCACGTCCTTGGCAAACTCCTCTATGTCAAAGTCGATGTCGTCGTACAGCTTGTGCTCCTCTTCCGTGACGGCGGCCACGGCCTCGTTAATGCCGGGGATCAGGATGTTCCCCCTCTTGTCCACCAAAGAGCCTGAGGGAAGCGGGAGAGGGTTACAGCACTCAGGGGAGGCCGTGCCAAGGCGAGCTGCTCTTTCCTGCACTGACCCCAGGGAGCCGGGCTCAGGAGAGATGCGGCTCAGGCCCCACAGCCACGCGGCTGAGGGAGGGGCCAAGAGTAGCCACAACGGTCCACAGAATGATGCTCGTGGACGCGTCCCAGGCACGTGTCGCCTGTCAGGCACCGTCCAGGGCCTCAGGCTCAGCCAGTGATGGAATCAGCCGAACAGCCAGTGATGTAATCAGCCGAACAGCCAGTGATGGAATCAGCCGAACAGCCAATGAGGGAGCAGCCTAGGCATTCCCATGTCTCAGGTAAGGAGACTGAGGAACACGTGGGGAAAGGAAATGGTCCTTGGTCATGGACCATGACACAAATCAGCAGACTGGCTTCACACAGCCCCACTCTAACCACCACCGCACTGCCCCACGTGCCTTTTGAACACGCACTCCACAAGAAACATGCTGCTCCTGAGCTGAGGGTAAACTGTGGGCATCACAGAGTGGGTGCCACGCGGGCAGCTGGCATTGGCGGGGAGGAATGGAGAGCTTGTGGATGCTGCGGGAAGTGAGGGCTGTGCTTGGCCTCAGAGCAGGAGGACGCCAGGGACAGCATGACGAGACGCCTGCTCTCAAAGAGCTGATCAGGCGGGGGGACCTGGACGGGGCCAGTTATCACATAAGACGGGCCCAAACACACGCCCTGCAAGAGACGTCAAATGACCACGTCCAAAGGAAGGACAGCACCATCTGCCACGAGGGGCTTGGCCAGACAGGACCTGGGGGCGACTGAGTTGGGTGCTGGAGGAAGGGTAAGGTTTCACCAGGTGGCGACAGGCACAGGAGGGCTTCAGGGGCAAAAATAAAACAAGGGGCCCTCTCAGAGGCACAAGTGAGTGGAAGGAGGGAGCGGCACAGTTGGAACCGAGACGGAAGTTGGTTCACGTGGAATGCTGAAATGCACCCAGTGCTGAAATGCACCCAGTGCTGATGACAGACAGCCCGGAAGTCATGTGCGTCCACTTTCCCCCTAACTGCGGACGGAACGCCCATCCCACACTTACCCATCAGCAAAATGAGATCAGTCATGGCCTCGTGCACCGAGCCCCCGTACACCCCGGAATGGAGGTCTTTGTTGCTGCACTCCACCTGCACGGGAACAAAGGCTACTCTATCTGGCTGCCTAGTGGCAGCTTATTTTTATCATGTGACAGTGAATTCAACAAAGAGCATTTACAAGGCCTGACAATTTTCCAAATCAAAATTTGCTCCCTCAGGGAGCAAAGCAAAGCATTTCCCAAATTAAAAACTTAGGCAGGAACAAAAAAAATACCAGCTTATCTGTGGCATATGCCAACCACAGATAAGACGGTAACACTAGCCACAGGTACAAGCATTCCACAGGGCAATCTGCATCCCACTCAAAGCCTTCGCTAGAAGTTTCACAAAGACCCTGCACCTCTGCTGAGAGGCGGCCCAACGTGAATGAGACCCAGCACGGGCCTGGAGCCCGAGACCTGGGATCGGACCTCGCCCTTGCACTGAGTAGCCGCACACCCAGCGTAGGGGCAGCTGCCTGCAAAGTGCCCGGCCTCCTGGCCTGCAAGTGGGAAGAGGCGCAGTGTCCCTCCCAGCACCGGGGGTGACAAGGGGCCACTTTTAGAACCAGAACAGTGCCTTGCTCAGAGTGAGGGCTCAGGGCAGCAACTGCAGTGATTTCTAGCACTGTTCAGGTTACAAACAACGTCTGCAAACAGGATCTAATTTAATCACCACAGTCATCCTGTGGGGTATTGGGAGATGACCACCAGCCAGTAAGTGGCAGAATCCAGCCAGGCCTGGCCCTTCCCACACTCGGTGCTGCCTTGGTTTCTCTTTTTTGTCTTTTTTTTTTTTTTGACATGGTGTCTCGCTCTGTACCTCAGGCTGGAGTGCAATGGCGCAATCTCCACTCACTGCAACCTACGCTTTCCGGATTCAAGCGATTCTCCTCCCTCAGCCTCCTAAGTAGCTGGGATTACAGGCACCCACCACCACACCCGGCTAACTTTTTGTATTTTTAGTAGAGATGGGGTTTCACCATGTTGGCCAGGCTGGTTTCGAACTCCTGACCTCAAGTGATCCGCCTGGCTCGGCCTCCCAAAGTGCTGGGATTATAGGCGTGAGCCACTGCACCTGGCCTCGGTTTCTCCTTATGCCGTGCAGTCAGTCACTTAGTCACAGGATAAGGAGCCTAAGTGCTATTTCAACCTTCAAAAGGAAGTATTTCTAAAATGCTTTGTGTGTGTGTGCCTCTCCTGAAATGAACTAGCATTTAATCTCCTCTCAGCTGCTCCAAGGCGACATTACAAATCACATTGTCCTAGCTTGACGCTGCTGTGTGTTAGCTTCTGATCACTGAAGTGTTGCTGTGCACCCTGCTGTATGACCGTGGTTTATGGAAGCTGGGAATTGGGGCACTAAGTGAGCCCTGTGCTTCTCCTTCCTGCGCACCTGACTTCTGGGTCCTTGCCTACTTTGGGCTTGGAAGAACCAGGAGACTCAGGGGTTAGAGAAAAGTGAAGCCGTACAGCTTGGCACTGTACCTCAATGAAAAAGTAGCAAATGCCCCTGAGGCCATAGGTGATGCAGGGTTTCTTCTTTCCCAGCCAGTAATTGTCAGAAATGCAGACATAGTCCACATCCTTAAAGAATGTATCTTTCTGGGCGAAAATCAGCTCGTCTAGGCCCTCAGAGCCTGACTCCTCCATGCCTTCAAGGCAGAATCGGACGTTGACAGGAATCTCCTGTGAGAAGGGAACAGCACGAATGGATATTCAGCTTTGCGAACCTTCCTTCTAGAAACCACACTCAGGATTACATATTTCACATCTCCGGCATTCTCCAGACTGACCACATGGGCCTCTGTGCGCACCTGTCGTCATCCCCTCCCCAGGCACTGCCAGGCCACTGTGGCTCCGGGCCACTTGGACCTGTCCAGTCTCGCAAGGTGGGGCTCTCTGGAGCCACCCCACAGGACCGAGGGGAGCTTCCAGGAAAGCCCGTGCCGCTCCCTCTGCAATAAGGGCCACGACACGAAGAACAGCACACGAGTCCTGATCATACCAGCGGAGCCACCGACACAAGGAGGGGTGGGTCCTCCTGTGCGACCTTCGCTGCTCCCAGGCAGAGAAGCGCTGCTCTCCCTGAGGAGGCCGATGGGAACGTGCGCACCTTGCCGTGTATCTGGATCATTGTGGCTTCACAGGTGCTCTCCCGACTCTGACCCCAAAACCCAAAGGTGAAAAATGAGGTTGTGCACGAAGCTGGTGATTTGCCAAAGGCCAGGCAGGCTAAAGAACGGCAGGTCCTAAATGAGGACTCAAAGCTACTGAGTCCTAGTTCAAGACCGCCCAGGCTGCCCCCAGACAGCCCTGTTCATGGATGCACTTCCTCCCCTGCCGCCTCTTCCTCTTCTGCCCTCCTCGTGAAATCTTCCACAGGACCTCTGCCCGTGCACAGCCACCTGTCACCCTGGGTTGCCCCAGTGCCCGAGGTGCCAGCACTGCAGCTGAGGCTGAGGGCTCCACGGGGCCAGAGGCTGGAGAGGATTCCTAGTTCCCGCCCAGCATGCGGGCTTGGCCGCACCAGGCCAGGTGGTTCTGGGTGTCACTTCCCCACCATGTAAAGTAATCCCCTGGACCAGCAGGGCTGAGACCCTTTTCAGACCTAACATTCCATGCTTTGACAAAAATGCTTATCTTATTCTTATTTCCTCATGATACAAGAGAAAAGCAAGATGCAAAGATGTCTATACAGCATGATCACAACTAGGCAAAAAGCAACAGAAAATCTTGGTAAATTTCAAAATATTAATTGTCTTTGGATTCTAGGCAAGTATTTTTCTTTCCTTGTCTGTTTTTTAGCAAACTTTGAACAATGAGCCGGTATTTCACAGGTAGGAGAACGCTTTTTTTCTTTTTTGAGACAGAGTCTCGCTCTGTCACCCAGGCTGGAGTGCAGTGGCACGATCTTGGCTCACTGCAACCTCTGCCTCCCTGGTTCAAGCGATTTTCTTGCCTCAGCCTCCAGGGAGCTGGGATTACAGGTGCCCACCACCATGCCCGGCTAATTTTGTATTTTGAGTAGAGACGGGATGTCACCATGTTGGCCAGGCTGGTCTTGAACTCCTGACCTCAAGTGATCCACCCACCTCGGCCTCCCAAAGTAATTCCTCCCAAAGGAATACAGGTGTGAGCCACCGCACCCAGCCAGAGAATACATTTTAAAAATCAGAATTCAGTTTTAGGAGGACGTAAACCACACAGGGAGAGGGAGGGGCCTGTGTGATGTCACAAGGCCTGCACCACATTCTGGCAAGGGAGAGCGAGGGGCCTGTGTGATGTCACAAAGCCTGCACCACATTCCAGCAAGGGACCACACGCACAGACTGAAGTCAGACGCGGAAAAGTCACATTTCATGCGGTGGCAAAAACCATGCTGAGTTGCCAATGTTGTGACCTTAAAGCAGCTGTAAAACAATTAAACTCTGAATGTTTCCGAAAAGCCGGAAACATCATTTGTGCTGATGAGGGCTGGGGGACACTTGTCTTCTCTTTTCCTGTGAGCTTTACAAGCCACTGTGTGAACAGAGAGCCTAATTTTGTATGGCTCAGATGGAACCCAGGACTCAGGCAGAAGTCAGCGTGGGGGGCATACCTGGTCTGTTTTCTGATACGCTTCCAGGGCGTTTAGCCAGCCGGCCACGGGGCCCTTATCATCAGTTGAACCTCTCCCATACAGCTTGCCTAGAACAGCAATCCACAAAATCATGAAGTGATGATTACAATGACCCCAGAAGCAGCGTGTCTCAGGTGCACATCTGATAACCCCTTAGCCAAGCAAGGCTTCCCCTTCCGAGATCAGGAGCCCCCAGTCTCCACCCAACACCATTGTTAAATTTGTCAGATAATTCGCCATCACCAAAGAGATAAGCCATGTGTGCTCCCAAGTCCCCCCCTTCCCTCTCCCACCGTGGTCACGGTGGTCAGCTGGGGGCACGACTTCCCACTGGGTCAGGGTGGAGACCTCCAATCTGACTCCAGGAAGTCGCAGCCAGCTGCTTAGTTCATTAAAACCCATTTACCAAAAGCAGCGGGGAGCAATGGGGACAGGAGGCCCAGTCACTTAGTGGGGAGCAATGGGGACAGGAGGCCCAGTCACTTAGCTGGGAGCAATGTGGACAGGAGGCCCAGTCACTTAGCGGGGAGCAATGGGGACAGGAAGCCCAGTCACTGAGGAACCTCAAGGCACCGTTGTCAAAGAAGAACCATAATGTCACCCCCACCCAATTGTAACACCTAATTTGATTAAAAAACAGAGAACTAACATGTTTATCAGTTAACGCCTGCTTCTTTCTTCCTGTAGTTATCACTCTGAAAACTACACTCTGAAAAGACAAGACACTGCTTCTAATCAGCGTCATCAGTCACAGTGGCCCCTCACCACACCTGCTTCTGGGGAAGCTGACAACGTGAGCGAGAACTTGAAGACGAGGCCCCACCCCTCCTCCATCCTCTGCCACGCCGTCCCAGCCTCATGGAACCAGACAGAGGAGGGAGCCGTCCTCAAGGCGCGGCCTTCTCATGGGCCTGGGTCTGCCCAACTGGTCTTCTGACCTCCTGGGGCTCAGCCTGCTTCCCAGGTCCCTCTGTCTCAGCATGACCCAGCCCACAGCAGTATGAGGCTGAAAGTCATCACCACCTGGGGAATTTCCTTTGACCAATGAAACCCAACTTTTCACAAAAACTGAAACTCAAATATAAGCTTTTCTAAAAAAAGTCCTCTTCCCTACGACAAACACTGAACAACTGCAGTGGCTGGCACGGTGCTGGCTCAGAGCTGCAGACAAATGTGACCTGCCCCCACCCTCCAAGGCTCCCCGACAAGGAGAGGGAGGCCGGGCGGCTGGCAGTGAAGCTTTACCACAGTACAGGTGCTCTTCCAGGTTCCTTGACAGTCAGGAGCCTACTGAGGCTGGGACAGGGAGGGCTAAGAGGATAGTCGAAGGCAGGCCTCACAGAGCACCAGGCAGTGGTGACGGGGCTGACGCCCGCACAGGTGGCCAGGGGCAGTTTTGAGCAGCACACGCTCCTGGGGGCTGCAAGTGGTCCCGTGTGGCTGGGCACAGGTGGGAGAAGGGGCCAGCAGAAGGCAGGCGAGGGGAGGGACCCTCTGTGCCATCCTGAGTCCCCCAGGAGGAGTCAAGAAGAGAAGTGGCATGTTGAGGTCGCTCTGGGAGCAGCCCAGAAAGGGAGTGGCACCGTGAAGGCCCAGAAGTGGAGAGCAGGCCCCAGCCGTGGAGTGGGTGAGGAAGACAGGGAGCTTTCAATGTGGGAAGGGCAGTGGTCCCGAAGGACAGTCTGGTAGGGATGGGGACCCAGCTCCCAGTGCAGGTGGCAGAGAGATGGTGCCATTCATGGAGACTGTAACACGGCAGACAAGGAGCAAAGACAAGGACTTCTGTTCAGAGAGAGCGAGTTCCAGGAGTGAGGGCATAGTCAAGCAGACATGTGGGTCTGATGCTCAAGGGGCACCCAAGTGCACAGAGAGGGTTAATCCTACAATCCACCGCAAGTTAGTAATTCCACCATGACAAGGACAATGACATGGAATGTTGCTTTAAGTAAAGTCATTTTCAATTTTGCACAGTAATGAACACAACTGACACTGGGCCAGGAAAGATTTGAACACAGATGCAATGAAGGGCTTCGAAGAGAAGAGCCTAGAATTTAGCCCAGAGGGGCCTAGCACCAGGGTGGGAGGATTCCTCATCTGGTCAAAGACTCCCATGCAGGCACATGTGGAAATTCAGAAATGAAAGCAGAAGGCCTTTACACCAGAAGAAGCAGGAAGAAAAGAGGCCGGTCTGCGGGGTCCCTCACAGCACGGGCCTCAAAAGGCCTGCAGGTGCCCGGCACACGGAAGCACTCAGTGAATAACAGGGACATCGCCACCCCTACCGAGGCAGCCGGGGTGAAGGAGGCCACTAACATATACTGTAGAAGCAGCTGTCGGTAAGGGCAGGGGAGGGGGACAAGGGGACAGGCTTTTCAGGACGGCTCTGCCTTGATTCCAAATGTGCATTCTGAGAAAAAGTGTCAGCAGTAGAGGAAGCCTGGCAGACCCCAGCCATGGGGTGCTCGTTTGCACACGAAAAGGTAGGCCTTCTGGAAGTTCAGCGACAGAGGCACATGTGAGAAACCTCCATTTCTAGCTTATATTAAAAACAGTCTGTGCCTGGCGTGGTGGCTCACGCCTGTAAATCCCAGCACTCTGGGAGGCTGAGGTGAGGGGATCACTTGAGGTCAGGAGTTCGAGACCAGCCTGGCCAGCATGGTGAAACCCCGTCTCTACTAAAAATTAAAAAATTAGCCGGGTGTGGTGGTGGGCACCTGTAATCCCAGCTACTGGGGAGGCTGAGGCAGGAGAATCGCTTGAACCCCGGGGAGGCGGAGCTTGCAGTGAATTGAGATCTCGCCATTGCACTCCAGCCTGAGCTACAGAGTGAGACTCTGTCTCAAAAAAAACATTTAAAAAAGTAATAAAATAAATAAAATAAAATAAAAACAGTCTGTACTGGAAACAGAAAAACGGACTAGCAGTAACTTTCCGAAAGCCAGTGCTTTTCCTCTGGGCACGCGTGGGCTCACCGTCTCGCTCCACCAGGGTGAAGGGCTCACTGTCCCAGCCGTCCTCCAGGGCTGCAGGCTGCACGTCCAGGTGCCCGTAAATGCACACAGTCTTCTTCTGTGGGTCGGAGCCCAGCTTGCCGAGCAGAATAGGAGGGAGCGGGATCTCCGAGCCATCAGGGAGCTGAGCATGGAGAGGAAAGGAACCAAGAACAGCCTTTGTTTAAGAAATGTAGTACTTAAGGTGGAGATTATTAAAAGACTTTGCGCTTCCTTATCTGTCCTTATCAATCAACCTCTGTTGTACAGTTTAAAGCACGCTATTCAATGCAGGCACTAATTCAGATTTACTTCCTGACTTTCTTGTACTCCAGAGCACATGCAC
This sequence comes from Chlorocebus sabaeus, assembly GCF_047675955.1. Taxonomy (NCBI): domain Eukaryota; kingdom Metazoa; phylum Chordata; class Mammalia; order Primates; family Cercopithecidae; genus Chlorocebus; species Chlorocebus sabaeus. Next base: position 5,921,830 of record NC_132921.1, read on the forward strand.
AGAATCATGTTTGCCAACTGCAGGCAGTTCGGTAAATTTTTTTTTTTTTTTTTTTGAGACAGAATCTTGCTCTGTCACCCAGGTTGGAGTGCAGTGGCGTGATCCCAGCTCACCGCAACATCTGCCTCTCAGGCTCAAGCGATTCTTAGGGTCACAGCTGCCCAAGTAGCTGGGATTACAGGTGCCGGCCACCAGGCCTGGCTAATTTTTTGTATTTTAGTAGAGACAGGGTTTCACTATGTTGCCCCCACGGTGGTCTCGAATTCCTGAGCTCAGCCAAACCACCCATCTCGGCTTCCCAAAGTGCTAGAATTACAAGCATGAGCCACTGCACCCGGCTGGATTTGGTAAATTCTTAAAGGCTGATGTTTCTTTGACTTTTACATAACAAAACACGCAGGCTGAGTTCGGGATGCAACTTAGTTTATTATTTTCTGAAATGATGGTTAAAATCAACTATAATCTAAAATCAGAAGAGATATTTTTGAAATTCTGTGCATAGATTACAATTACGCATGGAAAAGGCCATAAACCAAGATATAAAGAAAAAAAAGAACAAAAAACTATATCTAAATTCACGTTTAGCCATTCTAAAACGTTAGTGGTAGCTGGTACGCCTTCTGAGCTTTGTCCCAAAGGCACTACCAGTGTTCCACAATCCCATAGGAATGGAGGATGGGCAGGCATCCCAGCCCGCCCCTGCATCTAAATGGAGGCAAAGCAATCTTAGGTCTTTTCCAATTTTCACATCAGGTCAGTGGTCTCCATCTTTTACTTTAGACCTACTAAGGCTGAGCAAAACTCCTGTGGCCACGCAGCTCCTCTACCAGTGCCTATATTCCAGCAGGAAAACACCCCACGCTCATCACAGAGGGCCACAAGCAAGTGGCAGGGGATGGTTTTAGCTGTAGGAGGAAGAGACTGTTCATACTAAAACATGACATCCATATGTATCAGTCTAGTTACCAGAAAATACTGTTCATGAAAATAGGTATTAACAGACACAACACACAAACTAAAGTGATACTGAAGTTAAACTAACAGTTTGCAATTAAGCGGTAAAATGAGCCGTCACGGAAATGACAACTGGATCAGGACAGTGCTGGTGATGGGCTGAGAAAAGTGTCCCCTCCAAACTGCAGGGCACCCCCTCTAAGTGTGCAAGCTCTTTAGGGAACTGGGCAGGTGGCTGGGATTCTTGTGGGATCCAGGATTTGTGTTCCCAGTAATTTAAGTAACTCCTGTAACCTGATGGCTGCCAGCGTGCAGCACGTAGCCTGAAGCCCGTCATTTGTCCCAGCGGCACCGTGGCTGTGAAATTTGTCCCAGCGGCACTGTGGCTGCGTGTGCGGCATGTGGCCTGACACCCCTCATTTGTCCCAGCGGCACTGTGGCTACGTGTGTGGCGTGTGGCCTGACGCCCCTCATTTGTCCCAGCAGCACTGTGGCTGGGAAATTTGTCCCAGCGGCACTGTGGCTGCGTGTGCAGTGTATGGTCTGATGCCCATCATTTGTCCCAGTGGCACTGTGGCTGTGTCTGTGCTTCAGTTCTCACCAGGACAGCCTGTAGCCACCAAGGACAAAGAACTGTTGCTGAAATCTCCCTGCTCTGATCCCAGGGGACCCATGGCCTTGGCAGTCCCAGCTGGCCCTCAGCTTGCCTGAGCAGAAAAATGATTTTCAAAAGACCACAGATTTTCTCTAAATAAATTCCTGCTCAGTAGGGCTCCTCTGAAATACTTAAGCATTTTCTGAGAAACTGCTTGGGCCCATAGGTAACATTGTTCTGAAATGCCAAACATCACCTTTCCTTCATCAGCCTGAAAATACTCCGACTTCTGCACTGACACAGGAGAACACCCACCTCCACCTTCACCCCTGCATCAAGTCATCATCACTCTGAAAAACAGAACATCACTGCCACCTGGACATGCAGGAAGAGAAGAGAAGATGTGTGGTCACCCCACAGCCACAAGCATCTCTGCAGAAGATTTCCACCGGTGATGAAATCTTTCAATTCCTTGATAAAACTCAGTGTTATGTAATTCAAAATAGTATAACAGTAATTTAGCTTTTTATGAAAGGCCCTTTCTTAAGAATTGTACAGCAATGTCAGTGATCAATGAAGTAAATATAACTATTGTAATGAAACAACTCCTAAAAATGATTTACCTCACCTAGATTTTTCAATATATTAGGAAAAAAGAAAGGAAAGGGAGCAAGGTGAGTCTGACCCTCAAAAGAAACAACATGAAGAAACTTGGTTTATTCTCCCAAAGACGGGGGGAAATTGGTGGGAAGTTATAATATACCTTCAGTCAATTCTTAAATTTGTTTTCAGAAGAAAACCTCATATGAACAGCCCTGCCTGGGGAATCGGGAGGCCTGGGCGTGCACCTGCTCTGCATGAGCCTCCTGTGGGCTCCCATGGACACAGCTGCCTGGCCTCCACTCTCTCCCTCTGATGAAACAAACATGCTGAACTGAACGACCACACCCAAGCTTCTAGGGCTGAGATTTCAGCTTGACACCCAATCATCAGGCCAAAGAACCCAGATAAGCCTAAGCTTGTAATTAGATCAAAGAATATAAAAGAATATTACCAACATTGAAAATATATGGCATGAAACATGCAATTAACATAAGGCTGAAATCATTTGAAACAAACTAGTGAAATAATATACAGTAAGAGGCCAGGCATGGTGGCGTGACAATCTGGGATGCCAAGGCAGGTAAATCACTTGAGACTAGAAGTTTGAGACCAGCCTGGAAACCCCCGTCCCAATAAAAAAAAAATATATATATATATATAAACACACACATACACACACCTAGTAAGTCCTCACTCAACTTCATGGATAGGCTTTTAGAAACTGTGACTTTAAGTGAACAAAACTACCTTATTCAAGGACCCGTTGTTGTATGCTGCCTTGCTTAAAGCTGCAGTTTCTAAGAACCTGTGGATGACGTGAGTACTTACTGTACCACAAAGTGAGACTGTTCATTTAGGAAGAGAACAAACCATTCTCACCTGTCAGAATCCTGCAACGAAAAGCAACCGACCCCCACACAAAATACCTCTTATGAAAAAGCGGCTCACACCTGGCATCCCAGCATTTTGGGAGGCCGAGGCAGGCGGATCACCTGAGGTCAGGAGTTTGAGACCAGCCTGGCCAAAGTGGCAAAACCCCGTCTCTATAAAAAAATATAAAAATTAGCTGGGTGTGGTGGCGCACGCCTGTAATCCCAGCTACTCAGGAGGCTGAAGCAGGAGAATCGCTTGAACCTGGGAGGCGGAGGTTGCAGTGAGCCGAGATCACACCACTGCACTCCAGCCTGGGCGACAAAGGGAGACTCTGTCTCAAAAAAAAAAAAAGGCTCAGGGATGCAGCACTGTGTGTGGGGGGGAGCTGGGAGTTGGGAGGAGTCTTTATAATTTTTTTTTTTTTTTTTGAGACGGAGTCTTTGCTCTGTCACCCAGGCTGGAGTGCGGTGGCGCGATCTCGGCTCACTGCAAGCTCCGCCTCCCGGGTTCCCGCCATTCTCCTGCCTCAGCCTCCCGAGTAGCTGGGACTACAGGCGCCGCCACCTCGCCCGGCTAATTTTTTGTATTTTTAGTAGAGACGGGGTTTCACCGTGTTAGCCAGGATGGTCTCGATCTCCTGACCTTGTGATCTGCCCGTCTCGGCCTCCCAAAGTGCTGGGATTACAGGCTTGAGCCACCGCGACCGGCCTGAGTCTTTATAATTTTTAAATGGACATGAATAAAGTGTAACTTCCTAGTTTGAAAGCTACGGATCACTGGGACGGGACTCTCAGCCATTCTCTAAGAAGGACTATTACATTAAGTTAGTCTTGAGTAACTGTCAGCAGTTCTCCTTCCTGGAGAAAAATGCTGAGTGCCACAAGACCTTTGCCCCAGTACAACCGAAGCAGTCACGTACAGGACTTACCATCCAAATCGGGCCCTTCCTTTTTTGTTTTAAAGATGTCTGGAGTATTTGAAGCGAAAGACCTTTTAAGAACTTGTGGAGTCTTGTCAACCCCTCAGGCAGAATCTGTTCGTGGTCTTGCAATGCAAAGAATGCTGCCTCCTACCTTTTGTTTTCCGATATCCACCAGTTCCACAGAGCCGCCCAACTGCTTAACATCTGCGGCAGCAACCTCCATCATCCTCCTGATTTCGCCTCTCTTCTCGGGCCACGCGGACACACTCTGGATAGCTACCCATTTTGCGAGTTTCTGTTTGTGGACAACAAGCAACAAAGGATTCTGAAAAGGTGTCCTTGAGGGAGAAAAGGTTTCCACAATGTTGCCATGTTCTAGGCACACGTGGTTGCCTGACTCTCCGTGGCTGCTGCATTTGAATAGGCTGACTGGAAATAGGACAGACCCGTCACATGTGCTTTGGGTTTAAGATTTTAAAAACTGTTTGTTCTAACCCTGTACCAAGAACTAGAGTACAAAAGAAAAATGTCAGATGGTTTATTTTTAACGATTAAGGAGGAAGTAAATGTAAAATGTACCAGGTTCCACAAATAAGTTTCTATCTGAATCTAACTAAATTACAACTGAAAGATACAGAAAATACCCAATGTTGCCACAGTCCAAATTAGCTTATTTATCATCTTGACAATGGCCAAATTTTCTAAAGTATAATTTTCAGAATGAGAATTCTAAAGATTTCATCTGTAATGTGTCTACGAAGAATACGTTTACAGCATAATGCTCTAAGTTAACATCAAGAAACAGATTTATATATAACATTATTGAATTACTTAGAATATACTTAATGCAATCTATTTAATCTGTAATTATCACAAGAAATTGTTGACGGAGATGAAACAAAAATTTCAATTAGATTTGCTATTCTTAGAAACATATATTAACACTTTATCAAAAACCAAAAGTGTAACCTATACTGTAGGAAGAAGCTAATGGAACAGATCTCTAGGCAGATCTTCTAACCCTGGATTTAAATGGCATAATTCATATTAGCTCTTGACAGTTTCTCTGGGCCCCATGGGATTAAATCAGATTTTAATGAATAGGGATTTTAGTGAATATCAGATTTTAATGAATATTCCCTTACCTTAATGTAGCGATCCTGATTTTCATCAATGTACTTAAACAGGGTCGTGAGGGCCGCCATCTTTCAACCAAAGCCCAAACCGCAGATCTTGAAGGTTCTTGAAAGGAAGAGCAACTGGTCAGTCCTGTCTCTAGTAGGCACTGACCCGCAACCTGCCCAGAAAGCACTTGTTCAGAATTGTAAAGTGTTGCCCCACCCTCCCAGCCAGCACTGCAACACCCTCAGCCAGAAACGCTCCAGGAAGTGACTGCGGCTTCAGAGACAAAAGCTCTGGGAACCAGTTAGAGGCTGGGGCTAATCTTCCCTCCTTTACTTGGAAGGAAAGTTACACAAAATTCCATGTCAGATGACAGGTAACAGAGGGAGGGCCTGAGTTGAAGAAAATACGGTGAAAACTAAAAGTAGGCACTTTTCGTTTTACCGGTACTTTAATAAAAATTTTTACACTCTTAAAGCCCAAAAGTAAGTTCCACTTTCTGTTATCCCAGAGGATATAGTCACTTCAGGGATCTCAGCAAGAATGTCACATCCTGTGTCCACCACCACAAACCCACAACACAGACGACAGAGCCCAAGGAAAACCAAATTCAGTTTAAGAAAGTTGATGATCTTAGTCCAGAAACAGCCAAAGGGTAACAGCTAAACCTCCACAAGCACCTGACCAGGAGACCACACAGGCTCCAGGACACCTGCTCTCACCCCCCTTCCATGTGTGACGCCCAGCAACTTCCGCCCCACTTACAGATACAGGTGAAAACACGTCATCGGAATCTTTTTAGAAGTTGGAATGAATATAAAAATGATTCTGGTATTGGGACTTTTATAATTGGCTTTCTGCAGCAGAAAGCACCAGGCTGTACTGAGCAAATTCAAGACTGCGGGGCCATGAAGTGCCTTGGAATCACAGCTGCGGAGTGACAGGACCCTACTACAGCCCCGTGTCCACATGCCAGACAAATGCCTGTGCATTGACGTGCTTCAGGTAAAGAGCATTGTTTTCTTGGTATAGGATTTCAAAGTGATTTCTCGGCAGAGAGGTCACTTTATCCACCGTGACACCAAGTGTGGCAACTGTTCACAAGTGACTGTTGCTGTGCAGGGTGAAATCGCAGGGCACTGCAAGTTGCAAATGTGATTTCTAGATGGGTGGGAGATCCACCCGCTGCCTTCTCAAGTGCTCTCTTCCTCCTCTTCAAACACCAGCCACAGAGCACGGAAGAGCTACATACCTCCCAGCCAGCTCAGATCTCTCCGCTGAGGCACTCATTTGGAGGAGCCTCAAGTAAGACGGAGCCCATGAGCACGCCGGAGAGGCGTTTATCAGTGTTAATACACCAAATTGTCGTCCACCTGTTGCCAAAAATGTACGCAGGGAAGCTACCTGTTCACATTAAAAGAAATCCTATTTAGCAGGACAATATGCTACATGTGGTGATTTTCATGAGTTCCTGGTTATTAAATGCCACAAATCCCAAGCTCACTGTGGTACATTCTCATTAATATTATGCTCTTGTAGTCAAATTAACCAATGGCATTATAGCTAATGTCACTCAAAAATGTATTCACGTGCCACATAACATATCCATCAACAACAGTGGTGGTCCCAAAAGATTATAATGGAGCTTAAAAATTCATTTTCTGTCTAGGTATGTTTAGATACACAAATACCTACCACTGTGTTACAACTGCTTACAGTATCCAGTAAAGGAACAGGTATGGGTTTGCAGCCTAGGAACAATAGGCTACACCACATAGCCTAGGTATGTAGAAGGCTGTACCGTCCAAGTTTGTGTGAGTGCAGCTCAGGATGTGCATACAACAACGAATCGCCTAACAATGCACTTTCTCGGAATGTATCCCCATCCTTAAGCAACACATGACTGTAATTATCTAAGTTACAACTTTCACTAAAAGTGAGGAAACAAAGATCAGATTGTTCCACCATCAGAGATGGGCTGAAAAGCAACTCCTGCTAATCACTCATCCAGTCAAACCAGGTTAGGCCAGGTTCCAGTTTTTCCTCCCACTCACACTTCTGGGTTACCCGTTTCACCTCCCCCCATTACAAAGCCATTAAATGGAACCATTTTTGTATGCTCTGGAGAACACCACTAATTAAGGTAAAAGCAATATGCTGGATCGAGCAAAAGCAAGCATTATCCTTTTAAATGACACCTCACTCCCCTCTAAAAATCTAACGTTCATAAGGAGTAACTTTATTTATCGAGACAGGGTGTCATTCTGTTACCCAGGCTGGAGTGCATTGGTGTAATCTTGGCTCATTGCAATCTCCGTCTCCCAGGCTCAAATGATCCTCCTGCCTCAGCTTCCCAAGTAGCTGGGACTACAGGCGCGCACCATCACACACAGCTAATTTTTGTACTTTTTGTAGAGACGGGGTTTCCTCATGTTACTCAGGCTGGTCTCGAACTCCTGGGCTCAAGCGATCTGTCCGCCTCGGTCTCCCAAAGTGCCGAGGTTACAGACATGAGCCACCGTGCCTGGCAAGGGAGTAACATGATTTGAATGTTGAGACTGGTGGAGGGAAGGAGAAATTGCTGTGGCACCTGGAACCATCAGCAATACACACAAATGAGTCTTCTAGTTCTGAGAATCTCAGTCCCTGTTCCTTGATAATTGAAGGCATATATAACACAAATAATTGAATCACATCTTCATGTCTGTATAAGAATCAATAAAAAAATCTCCAGTCTGCCCAAGCTAGAACTTGATCCCTAAACACAATGTGAATTCTCTTTCTCCACTCCTGCCTGCAAACGTTAGGGACAAGGAAGGCATCGGTAGCAGGCCCCGGGTTCTCCGCCTCTTTATGCAGTCTACACTTGGATGATCTACGGAATCTGACCTTGGCAGGCGGTGGGGAGGGGTAGTTTTGTGGCCCTGTCTGTGAGGACGAAGGTCTCAAGGACATTGGTCCAGGCGGACCAAATATTGTCTCTATTTCACAGATGAGGAAACTGAAGCCAACTGAATGAGACACCTGCCCCAGATCATCAAGCTGGCATGGGAATTTTGTCTCCCCTCAGATGCTTCCTCCTATAGCCTTAAACGCAGCCTAAATGCTGGTGGGAGCTAGGGACCCTATCCAGGGCCCTTTGAACCTGGGGCGCGTCTGTCCCGCCACACCCCCCACCCCAGGTCTCTGGGAAAGGGACCCCTTGGAGGAAGGCTGGAGTTCTCAGCAGGCCCCTGGGGAGGGGAGTGGACTGACCAGCGCCCGGCTCCCCGCAACCCCATCTGCAACCAGGGTCGTTCCACTCGACTCCACCAGGGAGGGCCACGCAGGCTCAGGCCAAGTGCGCCGCCCAGCTTGTCCCTGCGGACCGGGGACGCGCTCGGCGCTGCTGGGACATGAGTGGCCCGGGTGAGCGGGGCTCCGGGCCTCCGGAGGTGCGAGAGGCCCCGGGGCCATGGCTGTCACGGGCCTCCGCCCCCGACCGCGCGCTAGGGAACAGCCCGGACACCATTGTTTCCGCGTGGCTGCGGCCGGGCGCCCCACGCTTCCCCACGAATGAGGCGTGACTCTCGCCGCTGCCCGGGGTTCTCCCCGCCCACCCCGTTCCCCGCTCAGGGCGCCCACTCGGGAAGGAACGTCCATCAGGAAGACCCTCCAGGGAAGGGAGGCCCACTAGGCAAGGCCCTCTTACCAGCAGAAAGCGCGGCGCCGGTTCCGCACCACGTGCCCCGGCCACGACCCCCGGCGCGGGCCCGCCCCGCTGTCGCCCAGGCCACCAACCCCGCCTTGTCCGGAGGGCAGACATCGCCACGCCCCTCCACGCCCCCGCCACGCCCCCGCCACGCCCACCAATCCGGCCAGAGGCAGAGGGGTGGTGTCACCCACTCCCCGCCCCATTTCCGTCCTGCGCCCGGTGCGGAAGGCTGAGGTCATCTCTCCCAGCTCCATTTCCGCCTCGCCAACCAATCCCGGCCTGGTCTACAGGGCTTACGTCACTCCGCCCCTCCCCGACGGTGGACGGGGATGTGGGCGTGGCGAGGGCTGGAGATTTCGTGGGTTGGGATTCAGGGGAGGCAGGACTCGCAGGAGCGCGTGTCCGAGCTGTGGGCTTGTGCTGTGCTTCTCGGTCGCTCCCGGGTGGGCGGGAGGGCCTGGTGCTTCAACGGTGGGGTCCGAGAAGTCGCCTGCAGTGCTGCAATGGAGTCCAAAACTGGGGGGCCCTGACTCCACCCTCTAACCTCCTAGGGTCTGGAGGCCCCAGGACACTCCCGTTCCCTCCCGCGTCCAGCACTGCGCTTCCGGGTGCGGAGTCGGGGCACGGACTCGTGCGGGTCACACAAGCTCCAATGGGAGGTCGGTCTGGACTAGATTAGCAAATTGTTCGTCAGCACCGTTACCGATAGTGGAAATATTTTAGTATTTGTGTCCCATGACCCTAGGAACTGATGAAGGAAGCAGAGCCAGCACCGTTTATGAGCATCTGTGACAGCGCTTTCCTTTTTAATCTTTGCAACAATTCTTGGGGGTAAAATTGTTATTCCCTGGCCTGCTCACTTTTCCGATAGAGTATTCTCAAAAGAATTTAAAACTTGTGCCACTACCACATTCTTTAAGGAGTGATGGCTCGGGGGTTATTATTTTTAAAAAATGAATTTAATAGTTGTAAGAGATGTGTACGTTCCCACATAACGTAAAATGTTAAAATGAAATTGCCTCCCCCCTTAAAATTTACATGGTTTGTTTCCTCTTTTTATTTATTTATTTACTTTGAGACAGAGTCTCTCTCTGTCACCAGGCGGGAGTGCAGTAGCCCAATCTCTGCTCACTGCAACCTCCGCTTCCCGGGTTCAAGCGATTCTCCTGCCTCAGCCTCCCGAATAGCTGGGACTACAGGCGCGCGCTACCACTCCCAGCTAATTTTGGTATTTTTAGTAGAGACGGGGTTTCACCATGTTGGCCAGTATGGTCTGGATTTCTTGACCTACTGATCCACCCGCCTCAGCCTCCCAAAGTGCTGGGATTACAGGCATAAGCCACCCAGCCCGGCCTCCTCTTTTATCTTTTATTTCCATTCCACATCCCTCATAGGATTTTGTTAAATGTAACATTTTTATACTTAATGTCTTACTCATACCCTAATCATATTTCTCTACAACAGAATATGATAAAAATTTGAATTAATGTTTACTTTGCTATAACCAGATGCGATTAGGCATGTTCAGGGTGGTATGGCTGTAGACACTTCGCTATAACCAAAAAGCTTTAAGTATTAAAATTTGTTCTTCAGGATTAAATTCTCGTAACAATTAGTGCATAAATGATAAAAAGAAAAAACTTTATTACACATTTTGCAAACATTGCAAAAAGTAAACAGTGGTGGAAAATACATTCTTTAGTCATATCTACTGGGCTTTTAAATAAATTCCTTCAGGTATCCGTAAATGAGATGATTGCTGAAGAGAGTCAGGGTTTGGTAAAACAAACAAACAAAAAAACCACCACCATATATATATATATAGAGAGAGAGAGAGAGCAAAAAGAAGTGATTTAGAGTAGAAGCCATAACACACTACTGTTACCAAAATTTAATAGGCTCAAGGTAAGAATAAATAATGAGCAAAGAAGTAGTTGAGAACTTGTTAAGAGCAATCAGATGCTTGAGTCCAAGTGAAAACATGAAAATGCATTTGCAATACTCAGTGTTAACGGAAGTTGGTGAACATGTTTCTCCTATGACTCTGAATAAATGTTAAGAAAATACATAACACAAAATTTACCCTTAATATAGAACTCTGTTACTTGGAAATAGGTTAATTATTCCCCAGCAACAATGTTAAGTCAGTACCTGATCAGTGTCCTTGAGTAAGGAGTCGTCCTGCAGTGATACCATGTGGCATTTCAAATTGTCCCTTTGTCTAGAGCATGCCAGCTTTCAAGAGTTGATGACATACAGCATCAGGAATAATGCCTGGCACTATCCTGGCACTGAGAACGTGCCTCATGAGTGTTAATTACTCATCGTTGTGCAGGGACCAGGACTCCTAGGAAGAGGAGACCCTGGCTGAGGTCAGCAGGTCAGCTGCGCCACCCACATGCTCTAGGAGACAGCCTCTGGAAAATTTGAGCAGCTAGAGGTTGATGCCCTTTAGAACTCTCTGAGTCCTTAAGTCTCCTTGCGCCCTCAGTCGTCTGTCTCAAGACCACCGCCTTACACAGCTGCTAATGCAAGCAGCTGGTGGTGGAGCCTGTGTGTTCAGTTCTGACTTTCCAGCAGGTGGCCCCGCAAGTCCATTGCTTCTTAAAGGGTGCATTGCAGGTGGCTCGGTGGCAACAAATCTGAGCTTAAAGAGCTACATAAATGTGTTCCTGTTCCTCTCTGCTGAGTTTGAGGACAACAGGGACATTATGAGAGAAAACAAAGAAAGAAGTATGTGGATGAGTGACCACAGGTTAAGTACTTCAGAAAGAGAAAGGCTGTGACTGTTCTTAGAATTTAGGGAATGCAAACATTGTAAAAGTCAGTACCTAAGGGAATCATGAGTCAATCTCAATGTATTTCACATTTTAAATATCCTTTCTCATCCAAGTACCACCCATGTGGTCAAACTTGCTATAATTCTTATAATAAACATATCTCACCTTAAACATATTGAGTTCAGAATTTTTGTAATTGAGAAATTCAAGCATTGGAAATCTCTGCTCTATAACCTTTAACATGGTTCTGAGGCTAGTAAAACTTGTAATTTTTAAGGTTATCTCATTCAGAAGATCAAGAAAGTAGACTGTTACCCACTGTAAGTCTTATATCAGTGCATATTTATTATTATTATTATTATTTTGAGACGGAGTCTCACTCTGTCTCACCCAGGGTAGAGTGCAGTATGATCTCAGCTCACTGCAGCCTCTGCCTCCCAAGTTCAAGCGATTCTCCTGCCTCGGCCTCCTGAGTAGCTGGGATTATAGACACATGTCACCACACCCAGCTAAGTTTTGTGTTTTCAATAGAGACAGGGTTTCACCATGTTGGTCAGGCTGATCTCAAACTCCTGAGCTCAGGTGATCCACCCACCTCGGCCTCCCAAAGTGCTGGGATTACAGGCATAAGCCTCCATGCCTGGCCATCTTTTATGCATTTTTTGCATTTTCTGTTACAGTGGCACAGAGTATGTGCAGTGATAGTCCCTGGTGTTCTTTCTGATGACAGACTCACATGTGGGAAAACGTTTCTAAATTGTAAGACTAGCTATATGGTGGTTATTGTTTCTTTAAGAGTTTGCTGTCTGCATATTACAATTCATACACAAAACATAAGAGTTCCAACTATACAGGTTAATCAGCTCACAAATCACGATGTGAAAATTAGATTTGGCATGCAATCCCAGCTACTCAGGAGGCTGAGGCAGGAGAATCGCTTGAACCCGGGGGGGCGGAGGTTGCAGTGAGCTGAGATCGCACCATTGCACTCCAGCCTGGGTGACAGAGCGAGACTCCATCTCGAAAAAAAAAAGAAAAAAAAAGAAAAAAAAGAAAGCTTTGGTTTTATTAGTAAAGAAGAAGAACATTTCCTCTTTTAAAAGTAGCATGGATTATTTAATATGTTTCTTTTTAGTAGTGATATTTTCAGGGAAAGATATTATGTCATTGTATGCATTTATAAAAGTACAGGACATGTAATGGTTTGGTCTCTGGTCTAGAAGGTTATGTGTGTGTATTTTCTGAGTTCTTTTTTTTTTTTTTTTAATTAACAAGCTGATTTTTAAAAAAGCTACCAGGCCAATAAATCTTAGTCCCCACTATGCCTCCGGAACTAACTTTCTTAGTAAATTTTATTGCTTCATGCCGTGGACTAAATGTTTGTGTCTCCCTAAAAGTCGTATGTTGAACCCCTAATATCCTATCTGATGGTATTTGGAGGTGGGGACTTTGGGAAGTAGTTAGGTTTAGATGAGTTCACCAGAGTGGAGTCCCCAGGACGGGATTAGTGTTCTTATAAGAAGAGGAAGAGACCTTTCTCTCCCTCCCTCCCTGCCTCCCTACATCCCTTCCTCCCTCTTTCTCTCTCTCCACCCTCCTCCCTTGTTCCCTCCCTCCCTCCCTATCTCTCTCTCCCCTCTAACGACACAGTAAGAAGACAGCCATATGTTAACCAGAGGCGGACCCTCATCAGACATCAAATTTGTTGGCACCTTGATATTGGACTTCCCAGATTCCAGAACTGTGAGAAAAAAGTGCCTGGGGTTTAAGCCCTCCATGGCTGTGGTGTTCGGTTATAGCAGCCTAGGCTGACAAAAACACCTCAATTTATAATTTCAGCTTCTTGGCTAAACACTTAGTTCTCATATTAACCCTTAAATATCAAAGGATGACCGGAAGTTGCAGTTGTCTAGTCTAAGATAAAGCAGTCAGGAACGTCCTCTGAACACCTCATAGATCAGATGGGTTTTTGATTTGGCAAAGTTCCAAATAAGAATTTGAAGGCTATATGTTTGGATTCTCATATATTCTTCAAGAACATATAGATTATTCTAGGAAGAGCCAACATTCCTGGGAGGGCAGATATCGCAGACGAACTGATTGTCTTTGCATTTCCTCCAGACCCTCTCCTGTCTCCAGTTCTCCAATGGATTTGTCAATTCTGAATGTGCCCAGCTGTTAAAGAGCAAACTCCCAAACCTCCACAACGTCTTCCTGTGCTTTGCCACTTTCACCCAGTGGATCTAATTCTGGTCCATCTAATTTCTCCGAAGGGTCCCTGGCCCTCCTCTGAGAGGACAGCATTTACTTCCTCCCCTCCACCTTTGAGGTCCTTCAGTTACCCAGGCCCATGGGCTTTCAGGACATCACTTCTTTTCGAAGTTAACAGGTCTGACCCAGAACTCATGTCACCTGAGGAACGGTCGGCTTTCTCATTGTGGATTCTGCTCGTTTCCTTAGGGCTGCTGTACAAGGTGCTATAAATCAGGTGGCTCCAAACGACAGACACTTATCTTCTCAGTTCAGGAGGCTGGAAGTCGAGAATCAAGGTGTCTGTCCTCAGAGTTGGCTCCTTCTGGGGCTGGAGGGCTCTGAGGGAGGGCCGTTTCATTGTTGTCTCTCCTTTCGGGGCTGTGCTAGCAATCCCTGGTGTCTGCTGGCTTGTAGCGGCCTCACTCCAGTCCAGTCTCTGCCTCCATCTGGACATGGCCATTGTGTGAATCTGCTCTCACACTGGAGGCCTCAGGAAACTTACAACCATGGTGGAAGGCGCAGGGGAAGCAAGCACGTCTTACCATGGTGGAGCAGGAGAGAGACAGAAAAGGGGAGTGCCACACACTTTCACACCACCACATCTCGTGAGAACACACTCCACTCACCAGGACAGCAACAGGGATGTCCGCCCCCAGGATCCAATCACCTCACACCACCACATCTCGTGAGAACACACTCCACTCACCAGAACAGCAACAGGGATGCCCACCCCCAGGATCCAATCACCTCACACCAGGCCCCTCCCCTGATACATTCGGATTGCAGTTCCCGATGAGATTTGGGTGGGGACACAGACTCAAACCATATCAGCTATCTTCCCTCTGTGTATGTCTGTGTCTATGGCCTAGTAAGAAGGACACCAGTCATTGGATAGGGCCCATCTTAATCCAGGGGACCTCCTTTTACTTTTTTTTTCTTTTTTGAGATGGAGTCTTGCTCCATCACCCAGGCTGGAGTGCAATGGTATGATCTCAGCTCACTGCAACCTCTGTCTCGCGGGTTCAAGTGATTCCCCTGCCTTGGCCTTCTGAGTAGCTGGGACTACAGGCAACCACCACCATGCCTGGCTGATTTTTTTAGTAGAGACGGGGTTTCAGCATGTTGCCCAGGCTGGTCTGGAACTCCTGACCTCAAGTGATCTGCCCACCTCAGCCTCCCAAAGTGCTGGGATTATAGGCATGAGTCACCACGCCTAGCCCCTTTTAACTTTTTTTAATAACTTAATTTTTTTTTTTTTTTTTTTGTAGAGACAGGGTCTGCCTATGTCGCCCAGGCTGGTCAAAAACTCCTGGGCTCAAGTGATCCTCCCACCTCAGCTTCCTAAAGTGCCAGGACTGCAGGCATGAGCCACCACGCCTGGCCTGACCTCCTCTTAACTGGATGGCATCTGCGAAGACCCTATTTCCAAGTAAGCCACATTCATATATTCCAGGTGGGCATGACTTTTGTGGAGACACTATTCGACCCAGGACAGATCTATACTTATTTAAATACAACTTATATGATTTTCATCTGAAATGGCTTCCACATGCAAACACTTCTCTCATTTGCACAGCTGCCATCCTCTGGGCCTTTCTCTCCTCGTGTCTCAGCTGCAGCATCCAATGTGCTAGTCCAGTGTGTCCCTCTCGTCACTCACCACCGGTCCATCCTACTGTATGGATGGGAGACAGAATCCCCGCTTGCCTGGCTGTGCACCCGCTGTATGCGGGGTGCTGCGAAGCGCCTCATGTGTATTAGAGAATTAAAGCCCCAACACTTTATCTGCAAAAGCACGATTTAATTTTTTTTGTAACTATACTTGATTGTGATCTCAAAGACCCAGGTCTATCTGAGGTAGAGACTAATAGAATCCTTTCCAGATAGAGGCACTCACTCCAGTGAATTTTCTTAGTTCCTGTGGGACCTTAGTCGTAGTTAGAATTCATGTCCCTCCCCTCGCCTCCTGCTTTCCCCTCTCCTCCAGGTTGATGTGAAGCTCATGGCTGATGGCAGCGCTGCTGTCTATGGACAGTTGGTGTCTTTTCAGTTTGCGTGTCCCCAGCCACAGGGGGTACGAGTTCTGGCCTAAGTGACAGCAACAGGATAGACGAAGGACTGCGGGGACCAAGTGACCCCTGGATTCCTGCTTCACTTCATCCTGCCACAGTCCCTGCCTGGTAAGTCGTGTGTCCCTGCAGACAGCATTTATGAGCACAGAAAGTGGGAATGTGCTCTCTGCCCAGAATCTGTTTCTGTAGAATAATGGCTTGTACATGTGGGACAGTGTAACACCCCGCAGGTAGTAACTTTTGTACCTAACAAATAACCGTGTGTTTTCCAATTCCTAGCCCAGGAAGATGCTCTGAGAATGAGATTGAAGGCAGGTTGGGGAGGGTAAGGCAGCTTCTTCTTGCTCTCTGTTGATCCTTAGTTTTGTCCCCCACGCCACCCACCCACCCAGCCTTTACTGCAGGAGAGTCTCCTTTAGGGTTGGGACCAGGCCTAACATATTTCCTGAACCTCCCTGGGTTAGACTTTCAAGCAACCAGGAACACAGTAACACACAGGTTGCTAAGCCTACTGGGGCTTACCAGGGAAGAGCTTCTTATGGTGAGCTGGGAGAGCACGCTGCACGGGATGGTCAGCCGCCCTCTGATGACCTGCAGCTGCCGAGGCGCCCACACCACCCAGGCCTTTGTTCCCAGGTGTCTGTCATTCTGCTTCCAGTTTCTACTTGGATCCTTCGTTTTCTACATCTCAGGTTGAAATTTCTCAAAAGAGAGTGTGTGATTCATTTAGCAAGTTATCATTAGAACTAAACTTCCCCAGCTGGGCAGGATGTTTGCTCCAGGCTTTCTCCAGGACACCAGGACCACTGGCCCAATCCCACATACTGATGGCTGCCTTTGGGTCTGGTGCGCACCTAGCAGAACCACACAGCACACAGTGCGGCCATCTGTGCTTGGGGACCCCCTAGAGCAGTGTGGGCATGGAGGACCCTCTGGGACTTCTCCCAGGACAGGGGCTGCACAGCTGGCACACCCCCACAGGGCCTGTGGGACAGCCCAGCTCACTGGACATTTAGCAGGAAAGGCCTTTTGACCATTTTCACTGGCTCACTAGGGAAAGTGCTGGAAAGAAGCAAGCAGCAGGAGGCAGAAGGTTCCTGTGCCCTCTTTCTCCACAGTTTTGGGATCAGGTTGGGACTCTCTCCCTGCATTGTAAAAACAGAACTATTTTTATCCTCAAGTTAAAAGCTGCCACTGGACTCAGTGCATGCTTCTCGATTTCATGGTCCCCAGGCAGCATTTTTATCCAAGACTCTAGAGGGGCCAACCTGGGCAGAGAAGTTCAAGTAGGCAGTTAAGAAGATGCAAACAAGCATACAGAATTAAGCCCTTAAAGTCTGTAAATCACTACTTTGAAGGAACTCCAATTATTCCCATGACTACCCTCCACCCAAAACAGCAGCAGCAGCAGCAGCAGAATCCAGTCTAAACATTTTTTATGGGAACTTCTTGCTCTCTGGTTCAGAACAATTATATAATACCTTAACTCTAAGTATGTTAAAGAAAGTTAATTTAATGAATTCAAAAAATTGGCTGCAATCTCCTCCAATTCAGTGAAACCTTCCTGGACTACGCCACAGATTTTCACATTCAAAAAGCTCAAAAGAGCTTCAAAACATAAGGCGTCGCTTTTTTCCACTAATATTTACAGGCTTTTTGCAAAGGTCAACAAAAACATCACGGAATGAGAGTAAATCTCATTGCGGCTGTGGTTAGCGGTTAGATCTGTCATTCCGGCTTTTTGTCTTGTGTTGTCATGTCTGTGCCTTCCGGACAGTATGTTCTCTGTTTTACTGCAGTTATTTTTAGCCATACATTTATTTTTTTACTAGAGATAGGGTTTGGCTGCCATGTGTCTGAATAGGAGTCTTGTGATCAGCTTAACGCTGCATTTTTCTTTTTTAACGTTTGTCTTTTAGAGATGCATTACTGTTGATGTGTTAGAGTGGCACATAGATGTTCACAATATGACATTTTTGGAAAGACTGTTCTGAAACATCACTGTGTGTCATGCCAGCACAAAGCGCCAACTGACACTGAACTTTGACCTCAAATACTGAACTAGCCATGTGCCCGGCTCCATATGAATTTGAAGAGTAAGTGAACAAATGAATGGGTGGATGAAGCTATTCTTTCTTTGCTTCTTTCCTTCTCTGCTTCAGCTCTTCCTCTCAAGTAGGTTTATAGCTGCAGGAAAGTTACAATGCTTTCTCTCCCCCCAACTCTTCCCGCACTGGCAAGCAGAATTATATATATATACAGTGAGATTACATATATAAAATATGTATTGGCCGGGTGCGGTGGCTCACACCTGTAATCCCAGCACTTTGGGAGGTCGAGGCGGGCAGATCACCTGAGGTCGGGAGTTCAAGACCAGCCTGACCAACAGGGAGAAACCCGTCTGTGGTAAAAATACAAAACTAGCTGAGTGTGGTGGTACATGCCTGTAATCCCAGCTACTCAGGAGGCTGAGGCAGGAGAATCACTTGAATCCGGAAGGTGGAGGTTGCAGTGAGCTGAGATCATGGCGTTGCACTCAAGCCTGAGCGACAAGAGTGAAACTCCATTTCAAAAAAACGTATATAGGTATTGTATATGTGTGTATGTACATATATGTATATTTATATATATTTATATAGGCTGAAAAGGCTTGAGACTCAAGATTATAGTTACTTATAATCTGAGACTGCACATCTGAATAAATGCATAAAACTACTTTTGCAGGTTATAAGTGCCTATAGGCAATCTAATTCTATCCAAGGCAAAAAATAAGTATAATCCCTGACCCCAACAAAATTGCAACACAGTCCAAAATTTCTGCCATATGTATAGTCCTTGGACATAAGGAAAGAAAACCCCTTCCTTGATTCATGTACAGGTTTTGAGATGCTGGACCAATTACCAGCTGGGTGTGATCGCTGTTTAAATAGCCTTCACATGGTTCTACGTTTTCAGGTATACTTGAATCTTTAGATTGTATCTGAAACTAAATTGTGGTAACTTCCCTTGAGGTCTCTTGCAGTCATTAAATCTAAGAAAAATGCAGAAATGCCCTTTAAAAAGTACCGTTCAGTCCAGGCGCGGTGGCTCGTGCCTGTAATCCCAGCACTTTGGCAGGCCTAGGTGGGTGGATCACCTGAGGTCACGAGTTTGAGGCCAAACTGACCAATATGGTGAAACCCCGCCTCTACTAAAAATATAAAAATTAGCCAGGGTGGTGGCACACACCTGTAGTCCCAGCTACTCAGGAGGCTGTAAGCTACGGAACTTTCTGCACACTCAAGGTGATGGGTCACGGGGTTCTGGGCCCACGAAGGAGTCAGGGAGGCAGCTGGGGCATGGGCGGTGGGGTTTCTTCTTCCCATCAGTCCTCCTTCGGGGTGTGTTTATGAGATGTGTAGGGAAGGTTTTCCTTTTTTTGGAACTGCGGGTCCAGTGAGGCCTTGGAGTTGGGAGTTGGGTAGTGGGGGAGGAGCAGGCAGGGGCAGAAGTGGGTGCAGGCAGAAGTGGGTGGGGGCAGGAGCAGGTGGGAGCAGGAGCAGGAAGGGCTGAGGCTGCTGGCAGGGCCTGGGGCCTGTGGCTAGGGGCGTGAGGACCAGGCCCAGGCCGAATTCGCTTGACCACAAGGGCACTGCTCTGGGATGCAGCGTGACCCCAGGCTGGGGAGGCAGCCAGTCTCCTGCTTGCTGATGTCATCCCAGGCCAGCTGATGCTGCAGGGCTGTGAGCGTAGGGAGCACCCAGCTCAGCCTAGAGGGGATGGTGGTGCCCTCAGGTGCTGGAGCTGACAGGAGGGCCAGGAGACCTGGGGTCAGTGTGAGGCCCTGAGCCACCTCATTGCAGACACTGAGAACTATGGGCGACATATGAGATGAGCAAATGTACAACGTCAAGCTGACAGGAGTGCTGTGTGACTAGAACATGGGCATAGAGAGGAGCTGTGTCCTTACTTCTTAGTCACGGTTGGCTAAGACTGGAAACATATGGGTGACTGCTAGAGTCTGAACGTATGTATCCTCCCAAAATTCATATGGTGAAGCCTAAATCCCCAATGTGATGGTATTTGGAGGTGGAATCTATGGGAGCTACTTAGGCTGTGAAGGTGGAGCTCTTATGAAGGGAATTAGTGTCCCTATAAGGGGATGGAGAGATCAGAGCGCTCTCTCTTCACCAGGTGAAGATATAACAAGAAGGTGGCCATCCATAAAACACGAAAAGAGTCCGCACCAGAGCCAGGCCACGCTGGCACCCTGATCTCAGACTTTCAGTCCCCAGAACTTTGAGAAATTAATGTTTGTTGTTTAAGCCACCCAGTTGGTGGCATTCTTTTAGAGCAGCCTGAACTAAGACAGAAATATTAACATAAACTTACCTTTCAGTTGGGTGGCTTAAAAATTCCCTCAATACAACTGAAGACAAGTTCCTAGTTAAAGATTTTATTGAACAGATGGACTCAGTTGTTAAATGCTGCTGGGAACCCTGAATAAAGTTTATTTCTCTTTAAAACACATGTTTCCTATTGGATGAACATAGGCCAGATAAATTAAGTCATGAATTCAGGCAGGTAACCTGGTCATGGATTATTATTCAAAGTTTCAAACTGTGAACAGTTGTTGTCACACGCAAGTCAGGTGTCACTCTTCATTGTGCTTCTCAAAAGCAAAACAAATGAATCAGAGCTTGGCTTTATGGACATGAGGAACTCATCCTTAAATTAGCCCACCATGGGATTCAGCTGAATGTTGGATGTGTTCCAGTTTCCCCTTTAAGGGTGCTGAAAATCCGTAGGAGACAGTGGAAAACCCATTTGCATTTAGCACCTGCGTTTGTCTCATAACTGTATATTATTATGCTCTCTAGATGTTGAAAGTACCTGGAGAACTTTCCTTCCTTTGGGCAAATAAAAGGCAAATAAAAGCTGTGTGTACAGTATTAGCTTCCTGTAGCTACTGTAACAAACTAACATAAACCTAGTGACTGAAAACAGGAGGAATTCATTCGCTTACAGATCTTGAGGTCAGAAGTCTAAAATCAAGGTGTTGGCAGGGCTGGTTCTTTTCCTGAGGCTTCATGGGGAGGATCCACTTCCTTGCTTCTTCCGGCTTCTGAAGGCCACTGAAATTCCTGGACCTGCGGCCCCTCCTTCCATCTTCAAAGTGCATCACCCAACCTCTGGCTCCAACCTCACACCCAGTTTTTCTGACTTTGACCCTTTGGCCTCCCTCTATTCTAAGGGGTCTTGTGATTTCAGTATTGGGTCCACCCAGATGATCCAGGATAGTCTCCCATCTCAAGATCCTTCACTGAATCACTTCTGCTAAGATTTCTTTGCGACACGAGGTCACATATTCACAGGTTCCAGAGATTAGGACATAAGCATCTTCGAGGAGGAGAGGGCCACTATTCAGACCCCCACACTGTGAGATATTAGTGGAGAAGTCTGGAAAATGCACAGTCTTCAGACCCATCCTGCAGTATCCCAAAGGACCACTGGGGGTCTCTTGCTCCCACACAGCGGGTTTTTGCTTGGACGGGCGATTCGTTTTGACTTGGCTCACATGAACAGAAAACCTTCCTTCTCTCTTTCCCATTCCTCCCTCCTTCCTCTCTCTTGTTAGTAACCACCTTGTTTTATGTGTGTGACAAGATGTTATGTGAGACTTCCTGTAGCCTTGGAGTTTCGACAGAAAGTTCTAAGACCAGAATAGAATAGGTCCAAGTACTCTGCTATCTCAGCATGAGGGGCTAGACCAGTCAGCAAGACTTGCAAAGGAGTTGCCTAAGTTGGGTCCTACCAGGGTTAGCCCTTCACCTGTCCCCAGGCCCCTGGTTACCAGCAAAGCTAAGACTATTTAGAGAGGTTGTCTTAGTCCATTTGGGTTGCTGTAACAAAAATACCACAAACTGGGTGCCTTATAAACAATATAAATGTAGTGCTGACAGTTCTGGAGGCTGAGAAGTCCACGATGAAGGTGTTGGCAGATGTGGTTCATGGGTGGTGCCTTCTCACTGCATCCTCACACGGCTGAACGGGACAACAAGCTCCCTTGGGGACAGTTATCAGGGCACTAATCCCATTCATGAAGGCTCTGCCCTCATTCCCTAATCACCTCCCAAAGGCCCTACCTCCTGTTCCCACCTCATTGAGGATTAGGTTTCAACATACACATATTTGAGAGACACAAACCTTCAGCCCATGGCAGAGGTTGGAGGCAGGTGAAGCGAATCTCTTTGGGGTGAGCTGTTGGGGTGCTAGCATTTGCTTTCCTCTCCCCACTGGGAAGGAGAGGAGGTGCTTGGCCTGCGTCTACTGACGTGAGTTTGATTGATGCTGGAAAAGCCTGCAGATGAATGTCTATGGCTGCTGGCTGCCCTAGGAAAGCAGAGAGGAAGTGGCTGGGATGGGACTGGTCTGTTTGCAGAGTTTCCCATGGGCCAGGGCCTCGACTGAATCAGCCAGTTTGGGTGGCCATGACAAAGCACCATAGGCTGGGTGGCTTAAAGAATGGGAGTTTATTTCTCATAGTTCTGGAGGGTAGAGTTCAAGATCAACATGCTAGGAGATTTGGTTCTTGGTGGGGACCCTTTTCCTGGCTTGTGGCTGGCTGCCTTCTTGCTGTGTCCTTTCATGAAGGGATTTGGGGGTTGGGGGAGAGACAGAGAGAGAGAGAGCACACGCTCTGTTCTCTTCCTTTTATAAGGACACTAATTACCTCTACCACAGGGTCTCCACCTTCATGACCTTGTATTAGGTTGTTGCAAAAGTAATTGCAGTTTTTGCTTCCTTTTTTCTTTTCTAATGATCCTAATAACCTCCCAAAGGCCTCACCTCCCAATACCATCACATTGGGAGTTAGGGCTTCAATGTGTGAATGCAGGGAGGGGTACACAAACATTCAGACTATGCACCACTCACAGGAACCACCTGGAAGGGGCAGCGGTAGAGGACACAGGTACAAGCAGCCAGAGGAGCTGTCAAGGAAATGGTAGAGAGACACTCAGCTTTTGGAGTGTCGTCTCTGAAGAGCCTGTAAAGCTTCCCTTAAGGGAAAATCCCCCAGCATTTGAACTACACTATACCTTGAGGGCTTCATGTCAAATTACAACTGTCCTCCTCAAGTGAGACCTTTCCTGCCCAAGGCTGCCATATGCATGTGAAATCAGTCCCTGGAGTTTTGCAGTGTGCAACCTGCACCATCACGCAGGACAGCATGGTTTCTCACCTCTCTTCTGTCCCCTACTCCACAATTGTAGGGGCCTGAAACATCAGCCAAGAGAGGGGAGGGGCATCCAGTTTCTGCTAAAATGCGGACTTAGCATAGGCTCTGGCTGTCTTTCCACAAATCAGCCTTGGATAAAAGAGAAAAACCTGGAATCAAGAAAACCACAAACAGGCAACTAAAGAAGCCCCTGGGGAGAGGGGGAGGTTGAAGGCTGCTTTTGTTGGTGTGGGAGAGGTGGGGGGGGAAGAGATAGCTGGGATGGCTGTGAGGGGGTAAGTTAATTGAGAGCAAAGCAATTTAAGTTCTCCTTTTGCGTCCCCCATCAGTGCATAGGGATAATCATTGCCCAAGACCAACAATGGAGGTGTCTGTGGGAGTGGAACCAGGGCAGCACCAAAGCCTTGCTGAGGGATGAGCTGATTCAGGCATTCATTTACTCAATAGCTATTTACCAAATTCTCTCTAATCTGGGCCCTGGAAATATAGTTGCACTCATGGATCTATATTCTTGAGAGGACACAACATTAAATAACAGAAGTAAAATATGTAGTATGTAACATAATAATGAGTTCTAGAGAGAAAAATATTAAACAGGGAGAGGTAGTGAAGGTGATTTTTGGGTCCAGGCCAGAAGGAAGTGAGGGAGTGAGCCATCAGGACTTCTGTGGGAAGAGCATTCCTGGTGGGCGCAGTAAGTTCAAAGGCCATTAGGCAGCCACGTGCCCAGTGTTGCTAAAGAACAACAAAGGAGCCTGTGAAGCTTTCATGGACACAGTGGGAAAAAGAAAGCCAGGAGGTGGGGTCTGAGAAGTCACCAAGGGCAGAACCTGTAGAAAGTGATGAGGCCTTGGCTTTGCTTATGGGAGATGGAAAGTCTTGAGAGGGTCTGAGCAGAGGAATATCTGTTCTTGAGTATGAGCTGCAGGAGGACAAGGGTAGAGGTTGGCTGAACGGTTAGCTTACTGTGAGTAGAGATGTGAATGAGTGGCAGTGTGTGGTGACGAGTGACTGAATCTGAATAGATGCTGAGCAGAGCCAACAGGATTTGATGATGGATGGGGTTTGGGGGTAAGAGAAAGACAGAAGGCAAGGAGATGCCAAGGGCTTTTGCCTGAGCAATGGCAAGAAGGAAGTTGCTGTTTACTGAGTTGGGGAAGAATGCAGAGGGAGTTAGTTAAGGAAGGAGGAGCAGGACCTCCATTTCAGAAAGGTTAGGTTTAAGATGCATATTCATTATCCTGTTGGAGACCCATTAAACAGGTCAGGAGTCCAGGTCACAGGACAGAGCTGGAGATACAATTGTGGTAAGTCATGAGCACACAGAAGGTACTTAAAGCCTTGAGAATGGATGAAATCAGCAGGGAGTGTGTGTAAGTAGAAAGGAAAAGTCCAAGGTTTGAGGCCCTGGGCACTGCAACATTTAGAGGCTGAGGAGTTGAGAACAAACCAGTAAGTAGAATGAAGCAGAAAAAAGGAGGAAAACCGGGTTAGATTGTGTCCTGGAAGGCAAAGGAATAAGAACATTTAGGAAGAGAGACTGATGAATGTGGTCAAATGTTGGTGCTCACTCAAATTAAATGTCAGCGAAGAAATCGCCGTTGAATATAGCAAGGTAGAGGTAATCGGTGACTTGGAGAGGAGGAGCATTGGTGGATCATCAGAGTAGTAAGGGCAAAATCATGACTGGAATGGGTTCGAAAGATAATGTTGACAGAGAATAGATGATTTTCTCAAGGGTTTTTGTTGTACATAGAAGGAGAGAGATTAGGCAGAAGATGGAGGCAAAGAGTTTTTGTTGCTTTTTTTTCTTTCTTTCTTTCTTTTTTTTTTAACAGTGTGAACAGCATGCTTGCATGAATGATGAGCTTTGTGCCATTTGAACTTGACCCATTCTCATATTCCCTTTCCCCAGCTCTTCAGTAGCCTAAAAAGCAGCTCAGTCTGGCAGCCACTGGAGAGAGCAAAACAGGTTTGAAGCTATGCAAAAAGTCCCACCCCCAGAGAACTGTCACTATTTGACCTGTCTGGAAGCTTTCTGGAAAAGCTTCATTTTGTCTCTATTTCACGCTATTTGTCTTAGTTTGACCTGACTCAGAGTTCACGCTGTAAACAGCCGTATCTCCAGAGAATTCCTCGAAAACAGTCAGTAGCAATTGTTTCACATTGTATCCTCCTGAGGTGGTGATAACAGGACCTACAAGAGGCTGACAACAAAAACCTTAAAGAAGAAACTAATGAGTCAGATGACTACAGGGGACTTCGAAAAACTCCAACGTATTTCTGGGAATTGAGAAAGCCACACACAAATGCAAGGCTGTGTGCATGCCCAGAGAAGCCCTCAGAAAGCTCGAATGTCTCATCTCTGGCTGATCTTGAGGTTCTGAACAAGCAGCAAGTAAAGACTAAGACAGAGTCGGGAGTTGCCCGAGAAGAGATGTGCTCCAACAGTGGTTGCACACAGTGAAGCGTACAGACTTCATATAATTAGTCCAAGAAACTCATTGAACAAACAAATGTTACCAGGGGTCCTTGCTCCCAGAGCTCCCAAAATGGTGGTGGCCACTTCCAAAATGGTGGCAAGCCTCGTGTTCTCTGACCTGCGGTTCTTGGCCTCATGTATTCCAAGGAATGGATTCTTGGGCCATGCTGTGAGTGTTATAGCTCTATTAGAAGCTGTGGGTCACAGAAGAGAACCATGGAACCCAGTGACTAGTGTTCAGCTTTATTAGGATGAACCCCAGCACTCAGCCATGCAGGAACATTGAGCCCCATCGGCAGTGGCAACGGGCACCTCCCTGGATCAGGAGCACAGTGGACACCCTGCTGGATCTAGAGGGATGGAAGTCAGCGGTGGGTCTGTGATGGGAACGAACAGCAATGATGGATGGCGAGCGAAAGCTCAGCTCCAGCGGAAACAAACACAGACCAAAAGGTAGTGCAGTTGCAAGATTTAATAGAGTGAAAACAGAGCTCCCATACAAAGGGAGGGGACCCAAAGAGGGTAGCTGTTGCCGGCTCCAATGCCTGGGTTTATATCCCAATCATTGTCCCTCCTACTGTGCTCTTAGGCCATAGATGATTGGTTATTTCTTTACCTCCTGTTTTTGCCTAATTAGCATTTTAGTGAACTCTCTTTACTACCTGATTGGTCGGGTGTGAGCTAAGTTGCAAGCCCCGGGTTTAAAGGTGGAAACGGTCACCTTCCCAGCTAGGCTCAGGGATTCTTAGTCGGCCTAGGAAATCCAGCTAGTCCTGTCTCTCACAAATAGCAACAACAACAACAACAACAAACAGACAGAACAACAACACTTGGGAATAAAAGAAGAATCTTAATTCCAGATATGACACACTATATTATTTTAAAGGTAGAGCTTTCAACAAAAAATGCAAAACATGTAAAGAGGCATGAAAGTATAGCCCATACACAGAGTGGGGGGTGGGGGGTGGGGGGTGGGGAAAGCAATCAATAGAAATATCTGAGGATACCCAAATGTTGAATTTACTAGACAAAGACTTTAAACCAACTACTATAAATATACTCCAAGAACTTAAGGAAACCATGTCTAAAGGATTAAAGGAGAGTATGAGAATGATAGCTCTGCAAGCAGATAATACAAACAAAGTGATCAAAATTGTAACAACGAACAAAAGGAAAATTCCGGAGCTGAAAAGTTCAATAACGGAAATTAAAATTTTACTACAGAGGCTCAGCAATAGATTTGAAATGGCAGAAGAAGGAATCACTGAACTTGAATATAGGACACTGGGATCATCCAGTCTGAGGAACAGAAGAAAATATGCATTAAGGAAAATGAAAAGCTCTTCTGGGACATGTAGAACACACTTGAGCACACCAATATATGCATGATGAGAGTGCCAAAAGGAGAGGAGAAAGAGCAAGAGACAGGGAGAATATTTGAAGAAATAATGGCTGAACACTTCTCAAATTTGTTGAAGATACTAATCTACACATCCAAGAAGCTGAGCAAATCCCAAATTGGATAAACTCGAAGAGACAACTAGACACATCCTAGTCAAATTGTTGAAAGACAAAGACAGGATCTTGAAAGCAGCAAGACAGAAGCAATGTGTCATATGTAAGTCATCCTCAAAAAGATTAATAGTTTCTTTTCAGAAACCAGGAATGCCAGAAGGCAGTGGAATGACAGATTTACAATTCTGAAAGGAAAACACTATAAATCAATAGTTCTACATCTGGCAAAACTACCCTTCAAAAGTGAAGGGGGAAAACAAGACATACCCAGATAAACAATAAGGAAGTTTATAACAAGTAGACTTGCTCTACAAGAAATGCTAAAGGAAGTCCTCCAGGCTGAAATGAAAGGACATGAGACAGTAACTCAAAAGCATATGAAGAAAGAAAGAAGAATGGTAAAAGTAAGTACCATTTATATGTTTATTAATATATACTTATATATAAATATAAAAGCCAGTAGCACTGTATTTTTGATTTGTGACTCTTCCTTTTTCGTATATGATTTAAAAAACAAGTGTATAAATCAATAATTATAAAACCATGTTGATAAGTTTATAATGTATAAACATGTAATTTATGTGATAATAGCACAAAGAAGAAGAGAGAATGGAGCTATATTAAAGATTTTATATGTGACTGAAATTAAGTTGGTATTAATTCAAACTTTATTGTCTTAAGATGTTATTGTAATCTCTATGGAATCCACTAGGACAATAACTTCAAAAAATGCACGCACACATACATGTTGAGGGGAAGAGGAGAGAGAAAGAAAGAGCAGGGAAATGCAAATATTATCCTACAAAAATATCTAACACAAAAGACGGCAGGAATAAATAGGGGAACAAAAAACTAATACATACGGAAAACAAGTGGTGAAATGGCAGATGTAAAGCCTACCTTATCAGTAATTATATTAAATGTAAATAAACTAACCACTCCATTAAAAGGCAGAGGTTGGCAGAATAGGTAAATAAATATGATCCAACTCTATATGGTCTGTGAGAGATAAACTTTAGATTCAAAGACACAAAGAGGTAAAAAGTAAAAGGGCAGAAAAAATTATACCACGCAAACAGTACCCAAAAGAAAGATGGACTTGCTATACTGATATGAGACAAAATAAGTTTTATGACTTTTTACTAGATACAAAGAATGACATGTTATCAGGCTAAGAGAGTAAATCATCAGAAAGACGTAACAACTGTAAACATACACCTGCCTACCAACAGAGCCCCAAAATGCATGAAGCAAAAATGGACAGAACTGAAGTGAGATACAGAGAGTTCAAGAGTAAGACTTCTAACACACTTTCAATAATGGATAGACCAACTAGACAGAAGATCAGCGAGAAAATAGAAGACCTGAACATCATAAAAACCAATGAGACCTAAAGACATGAATGAACACTTTCTCCAACAACAACAGAGTACACATTTTTTCTCAAGTATATTCTCCAAGCTACATCACATGGTATGTCATGTCACAAAACAAACTTTAGCAAGTTTAAAATGACTGAAATTATACAAAGTATGTTCTCTGACCACAGTGGCATAAAATTCGAAATCAATGAATGAAGGAAATTTGGAACATTTACAAGTATTTGGCAATTAAATAACATACTTCTTGATGATCAATAAACAAATATAAAGAATCACAAGGATATTTAGAAAATACTTTGAAACAAATTAAATCAAATGTACAACATGCCAAAAATTATGGGATGCAGCTTAAGCAAGAGTTAGGGGTGAGGGGAAGGGTGACTATAAAACAGTAGCATGAGGGAGTTTTTTCGGGTGTCAGAACTATTTTATATCCTGATTGTGGTGGCGGTTACACAAATCTATACATGTGTTATAATTCATAGAACAGTACACATTTTCACACAAAGGCTGATTCTGTTATGCTAATTAAAAATAGAACTGTAGAAGCCAATATCAGAATTTGTACAGATGATTATGTATCTTAAGTGATAGCTATCTGCAAGACCTTCTTTAAAGAAGATCTCCTTAAAGCTCCTACTACCAGCTGTACGCTTTCTTCAGTTATGCAAATAAAATATTTGATTTAATTACAGGAAAAAAAGTAGGAACAAGATAGGGATACCTACCACTACTACTACTGCTACGATTACTTCTTCTTCTTCTTCTTCTTTTTTTTTTTTGTTTTGATATGGAGTCTCGCTCTGTCGCCCAGGCTGGAGTGCAGTGGCGCGATCTCGGCTCACTGCAAGCTCCACCTCGCGGATTCATGCCATTCTCCTGCCTCAGTCTCCCAAGTAACTGGGACCACAGGCGCCCGCCATCACGCCCGGCTAATTTTTTTGTATTTTTAGTAGAGACGGGGTTTCACTGTGTTAGCCAGGATGGTATCGATCTCATGACCTCGTGAACCTCCCGCCTCGACCTCCCAAAGTGCTGGGATTACAGGCATGAGCCACCGCGCCCGGCCTGCTACGACTACTACTTCTAAACAACATTGCACTGGAGGTCCAAAAATAATTGAAGACATAAGGATTGGAAGAAGGAAATAAAAACATCATTATTTATAAGTAGGGGAGGAGGGAGACCAAGAAATAGAGAGGACACCGATCATACCCCTCCTTCTTCAGTGCAGATGTTCTGGTCTGAGGCTGACCTGAGCCAAGAGAGGAGAGAATTTGTAATGAATTCTGGAGTTCTAATGTTAAACAGGACTAGACGCTTTACTACCTAAAAGAGAGGCTATTGTTTAGCAGTGAAAGTGACTAATCTATGAGAGCTGCCAAAAACGTCAGGAGCCAAGAGCATTAAAAACACTAGATGCTGTGAACAAAAAGGTCTGCTTTCTGATTGCACCATAATAAGACAAGCTAATTAAGTATGCTGATGAGATGTTCACCCCCTGATACAATAAAAGCAAGAAAGAACCACGGAAGGGAGGCCTGGACCTGCTCTGCGACTTCCCTGCCCAGGTTGCCTCCATCTCCTCCAAAAGGAAGAGCAGGAAACACAGGCAACTGCCCAACTCAAAGTAAACAAAACCAATACCTACCCTGCCTTCTTGGAATTTACAATCTAAGACAGCATTGATGTGAAGGGGCATGTAAGCCCTGTGGACAGCTAAACGAGACCTTCCTATTAAGCCTTGTGGACAGCTAAACGAGACCTTCCTATTAAGCCCTGTGGACAGCTAAACGAGACCTTCCTATTAAGCCTTGTGGACAACTAAACGAGACCTTCCTATTAAAACTGGAACCCATTAAAGCAAAAGGGTAAGTGCGTTTGGCAGAAGGCACGAGTGAACAAGGGGAAAATGACATGGTAGAAGGAACGAAACTTGGCAGTAAGGCTGGAAAGGGAGACACAGGGCATGCTGGAGGAAGGCCTGTAGGGAATTAGATGATCAAGGTATTGAGATAATTGATCTGTGCAGATGAAAGTCAACTTTTTTTTTTTTTTTTTTGGCTAGAGTTATCTGATTACTTGCATTGAGTGGCATTTGTTGTATGAGATTTTCTTCCTGAGTAATACTGTACCTTGGCAAGCCTGTAAAATATAGTTTTTAAACTGAAAAAAAACATGGTTATCATATCTTAGTTGCAAGCAGAAAAGCCATAATCCGTGCTTTATGGAGAATCAGTTTGTTTTAATTTCACAGAGGCAATCATGCTTTATCAGAAGACTTTCTTTACTGCTTGATATTTTCATTTATTAAAAAACAAGTTTTTTTAATAGCAGGGAATCAAACAAACGTTTGTATACCAATGTTTATAGCAGCACCATTCACAGTAGCCAAAAGGTGGGTGCAACTAAAATCTCCACTGACCAAGGAATGACTAAGCAAAACATATATACAGACAATGGAAGATGATTCAGCCTTAGGAAGACAATTATAAATAACATAAGCATCACCTAAAGGACAAATACTACATAATTCCACTTATACGAGGTCCCTAGAATTGCCAAATTCATAGAGACAGAAAGTGGAATGGTGGGTGCCAGAAGCTGTGGGGAGGAGAGAAAGGGGAGTTAGTGTTTAACGGGTACAGATTTTCAGTCTGAGAAAATAGAATATTCTGGAGATGGATGGTGGTGATGCTCATACGATAATGTGAATGCACTTAATTAATGTCTGTACACTCAAAAACAATAAAATGGCAAATTTTATGCTATATATATTTTACCATAATAAATAATCATATTTTATAATGGGGAATTATGTATCTTGCAGTCACTTGTTTTATCATTAAAAATTAATATCAACAAAGAAAAATATATAATATCATTAATCTATTTATGAGCTGCTTTCATGGTTTATCCTTTACTGACTTTTCTCTCCTTTACTCCTTTAGTGCCAAAATTATCTAGAAAATTAACAAAGTGCATACTGACTCAGGAAATCATGACCGTGTTTCCTCCTTTTATGAAGTACTATTTAGTGAGGTAAAAGTTGCAATTAGTGGTAGGATATGAGCAGTAGGCTTAAGGGAAATGAAAAAGTGTCTTGGGTCTGGGTTATGTCTGTAGCAGAGGTGTCCATGGAAACACTATGGAACCAATGGAATTGTAAATTCATTTACCAACTTCTCCTGAAGCGACTTTTATTTCCCATTATCATCTTTTGGGTCGTTGTCTTTCACAGATTTGCTATCTGCAGGGAAAGCATTCTTTGGAAGGCCTTCCTGTTTCTTTTTTTGTTTTTTGTTTTTTGTTTTTTTTTGAGACGGAGTCTCGCTCTGTCACCCAGGCTGGAGTGCAGTGGCGCAATCTCGGCTCACTGCAAGCTCCGCCTCCCGGGTTCACGCCATTCTCCTGCCTCAGCCTCCCGAGTAGCCGGGACTACAGGCGCCCGCCACTGCGCCCGGCTAATTTTTTTCTATTTTTTAGTAGAGACGGGGTTTCACCATGGTCTCGATCTCCTGACCTTGTGATCCGCCCGCCTCGGCCTCCCAAAGTGCTGGGATTACAGGCGTGAGCCACCGCGCCCGGTGGAAGGCCTCCCTGTTGATTCTGAAACTCAAAGTTGATGAATGAGAAGAGCAGGTGGGACCCTCTTCACTGTCATCTGAGGACCAACCCTGTGCAGCGGGCGGGATGCTGAGTCCAGGAGGAATGCGAAGTCCCCCATTAGTGGGAGGACCAGGTCTGTAACACACACACAGATGTGCACACACACGGACGTGCATACAAACACAGACACAGTCAGACACATGAGGAAGTATTAGAAGGTGCTGGGGGAGGGAGGAGTCAGGTGAGCCCACAGGAGGTGGTCTTGGAGGTGGTCTTGAAGGATGAGCGGGGGCCCAGGAACGAGGGAGGATCAAGACTTCCGGTGACAAATATCGAGGAGCAGACTGAGACCATGGGGACTGGAGGGCTTGTGCAGGAAAGGGCGGGAATGGCACCGGCTGGGAGCAGTTCACAGAGCAATCAAAGGACCCTGGTTGGTCGGCTTCCTTTTCCAAGAAAATAGCTCATAGCTTGACAGAGGCAGGATTAGAAGAGGTCAGCCTAGAGTCTGCAGTCCAGGTCTATAGAGATGACACGGGAGTTGAGCAAATGGCAGCCTTTGCGGAGAGGAAGAAATGTTGTCATGGTGGTCTAGACAGGACTTGCACACTGGGTACCAGGCCTGAGAGGCCAGTGAAGATCTTTCTTTTGTGTCCTAAAGTGCTGAATGATGGCAGTGATCCCGCAAAACTAAATCAACATAAAAATAATTCTCCACCACAAGTCAGCTGCAAGGGAGTATATCAAATTTAGCTTCCCATGATGATTATTTCATTGGCTTTCATGAATTATCCAAAATCAAATTATTTTTTAATTATTTAACATATGTAATTTAATAATTAATATTTAATATAATTATTCTATTTTTAAAAATTATTTTGAGTTTTTTGTGCCATCCTTGTGCCTTCAACATTGTAAGTGTGTCTTACAATGCCCATTTAAAATTCATTTAACATCATGTGTCATCAGGAAACTGTAAATTGAAACAATGAGATACTACTACACATCTATCAGAATGACCAAAATCCAGAACACTGACACCACCAGATGCCGGTGAGGATATGGAGCAACAGGAACTTTCATTCATTGCTGGTGGGAATGCAAAATGGTCCAACTACTTTGACAGACAGTTTGTCAGTTTCTTAGAAAACTAAACATACTCTTACCACCTGATCTAGCAATCACGCTCCTGGGTATTTACCTAAATGAGCTGCAAACTTAAATCCACACAAAAAACCTGCATACATATATTTATAGCATTAATAACTGCCAAAATCTAAAAGCAACCAAGAAGTCCTTTAGTAGGTGAATGGATAAATAAGCTGTAGTACAAGCAGAAAACCAAATATTATTCGGTGATGAAATAAATGAGTTATCAAGCCATGAAAGACATAAATGAAGCTTAAATGATTATTGTTAAATGAAAGAAGCCAATCTGAAGAGGATACATGCTATATGATTCTCTATGAAAAAGATCAGTGGTTGCCAGGAGTTAGTGAGGAGGGTAAGATGAGTAAGGTGACATGTAGAGGAATTGTAGGACCATGAAACTGCTTTGTATCTATATCTGTATCTGTATCAACTGTAACTGTCACTGTATCTGTATGTGTATCTGCAACTGTAATGGTAACTGTATCTGTATTTAAAACTGTATCTGTATCTGAAACTGTATCTGTGACTATTACTGTATCTGTATCAGTAACTGTATCTATAACTGTATGTGTACCTGTATTTGTGTCTGTATCTGAAACTGTATCTGTATTTAAAACTGTATCTAGGTCAGGTGCAGTGGCTCACAGGTATAATCCCAGCACTTTGGGAGTCCGAGGCAGGTGGATCACCTGAGGTCAGGAGTTCTAGACCAGCCTGACCAACACAGAAACCCAGTGTCTACTAAAAATACAAAAATTTGCTGGGCGTGGTGGTGCACACCTGTAATCCCAGCTACTCAGGAGGCTGAGGCAGGAGAATCGCTTGAACCTGGCAGGCGGAAGTTGCAGTGAGGAGAGATCGTGCCATTGCACTCCAGCCTGGGCAACAAGAGTAAAAAAACAAAAAACAGAAAACAAACAAACAAACAAACCCCCCCCCACACACAAGAAAAACTGTATCTGTAACTGTAACTGGATCTATGTTTGTATCTGCATCTGTGTCTATAACTGTAACTGTGTCGATTTGTGTCTGTACTGGTAACTGTATCTGTATCAACTGTAACTCTATCTGTAACTGTTTGTATAATTATAACTGTATCTGTATCTGTAACTATATGTGTATGTGTATCTGTAACTCTAATTATATCTGTGTCTGTATCAACTGTGACTGTATCTCTGAATGTATCTGTATCTATAACTAATCTGTATCTGTAACTGTCATTGTATCTGTATCTGTAACTCCCTCTGTAACTGTTTCTATATGTTTATGTTTGCCTGGTATTTACAATGGTGGGTCCATGTCATATGTTTATCCAAACCCATAGCATGCAGAGCACCAAGAGTGAACCCTAATGTAAACTATGAACTTCAGGTGATAATGACGTGACAGTGTAAGTTTATTGATGGTAGCAAATGTACCACTCTGGTGGGAGATGTTGATGATGGGGAGGCTGTGCATGTCGGGGGGCAGGAGTATATAGAAAATCTCTGTACCTTCTTCTTAATTTTGTTGTGAGTCTAAAACTGCTTTTAAAATACTCTATTTTAAAAAATCTGGTGTTGGGTGTGAGAGGAGTGGAACCAAGGATTTTCCTGGCTTTCTGTATGAGGAGGTTGCTAGGTAGATTGTGATGCCATTGGTGGATGTAAGGGCTCCCAGGAGTACTGGGTTTGAGCAAAAGCTGTCTCAGAGTAGAAAGGCTATGAGGCCCTTTTTGGAGAGTGGGGTCAGCTGCCACTAACTCTCCTATGTAATAATGGAGTCTCCACTGATGAAGCCAGTGCCGTCGTACACCAGCATCTGGAGAGCTGAGATTAAAGGGGGCAAGGGAGATGGTGCTGATGTGACACTGTTGCTTCTCATATGCTGACCTTTAGCAGCCACCTGATCCTTTGGTAAGGGGAATCTAATTTCAGAGCCATCCGAATCTTTAGGAGATTTATTCGGCAAAGCAGCCATGGCTTTTCTGATGTGAACATCCTGGACCCACCAAAGAGTAAAAAGCCTTCTCCTTCCATCTGTTGCTGAGAAGAACCCACCCAATCGGTCCTGATTTCGTGTCAGGTGAGCAGGTTAGGCTACAGGCTCCTTCAGATGTGCTTAACATTGGAGCACTGCTCTCTGCAAGAGTTGCATGTTATTTGTTGAAAGGGAAATGACAAATCCTAGGATGTCACTTTTTCCTAAGGACCCTGGTGTGAGAGTTCCAAAGTCAAACAGCACGATATGTTTTCCCCTGTGTTGTGCTTTTGCATGAATAGAATGGGCTTGACAGGAATCTTCATGCGCTTGCATGAAGACAGTGCCGTGTGTGGGGGGGTGAAGGCGAGAAGGAGTAGCATCAAGCATCAGTAGGACTCCTCCTGTCTCTCCCTTTGCACTGGAGGGAAATCTCAACAAGCAGCTGTGTCTCCATTGGAATGAAAATACAAGAAGGGCGGCCAAAAAATGGTGAGGAATTTCCTAAAGCTTCGTCCCAGTGAATGCAGTGCAACTGTGGGTGGTTAGGAAATCCCAGAGGGTTACAAACCAAGCTGAGTCCTATAAGGAACAAAGTGCTTCATTTTGTGCAAAGGTTTCTGGCCAAGCTCAACAAATAACAAAAGCATCACAAAACAGAACAGCAAAGACTCCAGTGAGTAGTTCTAGAGGCATGATATTCAAAACAGCCTAGCAAATAATGTTCAGCATCTTCAGTTTTCCACTTCCCGGGCCTTCATCAACGTGGTAGTTGTTCTAAGATCAAAGGATAACACTATATTCATGTGTACCCCAGGAGCCGGAATCCCCATGGCACCCACAATGAAGATGGGGTGCCCCACGTTCTCGGGCTGCAGCTCCCCTGATAACTCCATGACAAACAGTTTTGCCTCACCTCTTGTGCAGGCTCTTGCCACTATATCAACCCAGGCGGTGCCACAAAGTGGAGAGAAAGTGGACTAAAATTCCTAAAATGTGGTTCTATTCTAAAAGGACCCAGCTGCAGGACAATGAAAGAATGATTACTTAAATTGCAGGGTGCCTTCTAGCTATTGAAAATAAAAGCTATGACTCTTCATAGGGAAATGCAATGTAAATGCAGACGGAAATACCACCTTGCCCCCTCTAGGATGGCTATAAGGAATATAACGAGTGTTGGTGAGGATATGGAGAAACTGGAATCCTCAGACGTGGCTGATAGGAATGTTAAATGGTGCAACCACTTTGGAAAACAGGTTGGCAGTTTTTTTGGGTTTTTTTGTTTGTTTGTTTGTTTTTAAGTGAAACATATATGTACTATGAGACTCAGTAATTCTACCCCTAGGAATTGAAGAGACATAAAAACATACGTCCACATAAGACACATGCATATGTGTCACTGTGTACACAGTGTACAATAGCCAAATAGCAGCACTATGTACAATAGCCAAAAAGTGGAAACAATTCAAATGTCCCTCAACTGAAGAGTGGATAAACACGATCTGATGTATCCACACAATGCAATGGAATGCTATTTTTAACACAAAAGGAACAAAGTAGTGATACATGGTGCAAGACGGATGACCCTGAAAAGCATTAAGTGAAAGAAGCCAGGTGCAAAAGATGCCTGCTCTATGATTCTGCTTATATGAGATGTCCAAAAAATCCCAGCTGTAGAGACCGATTAGCAGTTGTCTGCGGCTGGAAGTGGGAGCATGGAGGGAATGCAAGTGAGCAGGAGGGAGCTTCCTGGATGATGCAGACCCTCCACAGTCACACAGTGGTGGTGATGGCTGCAGAACTCTGCACATGGATTGAAAATCACTCAATTGAATGCCTAAAACACAGGAAATTTCACAGTATACAAATTATACCTCAATAAATCTGCTTAGAAATGATGATAGTAGTCAGGCACGGTGGCTCATGCCTGTAATCCTAGCACTTTGTGAGGCCAAGGCAGGAGGATCCCTTGAGCCCAGGAGTTTGAGACCAGACTGGGCAAAATAGCAAGACCCCACCTCTTAAAAAAAAAAATTTTTTTTTTCAATTAGCTGGGAGTGGTGGCGCACAACTGTGGTCTCAGCTACTCAAGAGGATGGGATGGGAAGATGGCTGGGCCTAGAAGGTAAGTAAGCTGTGGTGCAGCTGCAGTAAGCTGTGGTGATGTCACTGCACTCCAGCCTGGGCAACAGAGTGAAACTCTGTCTCAAGATTAAATAAATAAATAAATAAGATGACAACTATAACCCGGGAGTCTGAAAACCTAACATATGGAAGAGCTATGATCCCTCTCCCCTTATAAAGGAGGCATGGAGCAGGCACAGTGGCTCACATCTGCAACCCCAGAACTGTGGGAGGCAGAGGCAAGAGGATTGCTTGAGCCCAGGAGTTTGAGACCAGCCTGGACAACACATTGAGCCCTATCTCTACAAAAAATAAAGTTTTAAAAAATTATCCTAACCAGGCAGGAGGATTGCTTAAACCCAGGAGTTGGAGGCTACAGTGAGCTATAATCACACCACTGTACTCCAGCGTGGGCAACAGAGGGAGACCCTGTCTCAAAAAAAAAAAAAAAAAAAAAAAACCCACAAAAAGAAAAAAAAAAAGAGAGGAGGCATGAGGCTCAAGAATGTGTATCCTCTCATCATACAGGCAGGAGTTGGAGGGGCAAGAGCTGTTGTCCTGAGTTCCTGGGCAGACGATTGAGAGACTTACTCAGGCCTGCAAGATGGTGAGATGAAAAGTCATCAGGAGAAAAAGAAAAATGATAGGATCCTATGCCTTGGTCCACTCCTGTTCCTCTGCTATGGCTCTCACCCAAGTCCTTTTGGGGATCCTTATGGACATTTGGAGTGCAAGGCCTCACCCGTGGCCCTGGGACTGGCCTTCGTGAGGGCAGCAGCAGCAGCAGCCCTGGCTCTGGCAGAGCCCTGTGGGGCAGGGGTAGTGGAAGGGACACACAGTGATGGACACGCGGCAAATCCCTTTGCACAGAACCCGCTGGGGAGAGCTGCTTGATGGTCTCCCTCACCAAAGAGGGCTGAGCCCAGTTTCTCCCATCTTTATATCTTTGACATCCAAATAGAGGTGCTCAGTAGTGCTTTGAATGAATGAATGAATGAATGAACTCCTACCAGGTTCAGCTTTATTACAGAAAAATGAACATGGCTGGGAGATCACAGAGGATGAAGCAATAAAGCCTTCAAAGCGGTTCAGTATGGCCGAGGCTGTCTCTCTCCTACGTCCCACTCACTGGAGCAGCTGCACGGACCAGAGCTGCAGAGGCCAGGACTCCCATATCTGAGTCTCTTTGGGTAACTCTCCTCTTTAAATAACATGGTTTTACTATTACACAAAGAGTGTGTGCTTATCTGAAATAAAATTAGAAAATTGACATAAGCAAGCAAAAAGAATAATATAAACATCACCTGCAATCCTTCTTCCTGGAGATAACACTACTAACATTTTCATGCCAATTTTCAGATTTCGTGTGTGTGTACATTGCATTAAGTATATGGTATGCCTTAAAAAAACAAACAAAAAAAAACAAGTACGATGGAATCACACGGAACATAATGTTTTGGAACTTGCTTTTTCACTCATTGATATCATGAACATCTGTACTGGTCAAGGCTCTTTCCACTGTAAATGACAGAAACCCAACCCGAACTCGCTTAAGCCACAAAGAGAATGTATCATTTGGGTAATTGGAAAGTTGGGAGCTCGAAGGACATCCTCAGAAGTCCCTCTCCATTCCTCCCGCTTCCTCTGGGCTGGCCTCCCCTCCGGCAGATTCTCCCCTTGTGGTGACTCTTGGCCACCACATCCTCAGAGCCTGGCCATCTCTGCCCAAGCAAAGCTTCTCTTTCCCAACTGTTCAGAAAAAGCCTGAGAGGCCCGCATGCTTGGCTGGGATTGGCATATTGGGGCCTGGGCTGCCTGACTGGCCCGTGTGACTGGGGAATGAGAAGCTGATCTCAGCCCAGGGATCAGGAGCCCACCCTGGGCTGGCGCTGCAGCTGGGGTCAGAGCTTGAGAGGGTATGATTCCCCAAGGAAACTCTGTGCACGGAGAAGGGGAAGAGGCGCAGGACAAGGAGAAACGACAAATTTCTCCTGTAGTATCTTTCCTGTCCACATACACCTCACATCACAGTTTTTATGCCAGCATCGTTTTCCCACCAGTGGAGGACTAAGGCTTATTTCATCAGTCCTCATGGTGCACAGTAGGTTACTTCCAATGTTGCTATTACAAACTGTGTTCTAAAGAACATCTTGATGCTAAATCCCTGCCTATATCCTACAAAAATTCCTAATTACCTTAAATCAGTGCAAAACAGTTCATAAGCTTTACAAGCTACACAGTTTCAAAAGGCAAAACTGCAAAATAAAACTTTCGTTGGTATCAACCCAGGCTGTATTCTCCACCTTGTGCTAGAGAGCACCGTCACTTCTGTATTAAAACAGTGCTGAATATGAAAAGGATTTCTTTACTGTGGGATTATAATTTTATTTTCTTCTGAATACTTTATAAAATGCCAAAAGAATTGTGCTTAATACTGGATTTTTAAAACCCACAAAAGGAAAACACCATGTAGATCTGAATGTGGTTAATTTTGATTTCAAGTTCTGCTTTTCCCCCTGTAATTTCTGTTCCTGTATTTTAAAGGATAAGTAGTCACACTTCTTCATCTCATTCTTCCCGTTCCTATGCTCCCCTCCCCACACCCAATACAATTCTTGGGAAAGGAAAACAACTTCACATCAGGTTGAGATTTCTTCTTTTCCTTTTAGGTACAGGGTCTCGTTCTCTTGTCCAGGCTGGAGTGCAGTGGTGTGATAACAGTCATTGCAGCTTCAAATTCCTGGGCTCAAGCAGGCCTCCTGCCTCTACCCCCAGAGCAGCTAGGACTACTAGCCCACACCACCATGCCCTCTTTTTTTTTTTTTTTTTTGCCCAGGCTGGTTTCGAACTCTTGGCTTCAAGCAATCCCTCTGCCTTGGCCTCCCAAAACACTGGGATTGCAGGCATGAGCCAGCAGACTTGGCCTCAAATTGAGATTTTAATGCAGCATCCTAGGACGCTTTCTATGCTCCACACCTATTTTGAAATGAAACAACAGTTTCCATACAGCCAGCCCATTAAAATAAGGTACTTGTGGTTGGGCTCTGCTGGGATGGATGGAGGTGGGGGAACCTTCACACAGAGGGTGCTTCACCCGACCTTACTGCTATTCATTGAGTGATACCCGAACCCCAAGGGTCTGTTGTATTCGGGGCATATTTGTGGTGTCCCAAAGTGCTTCTTGGGGCTCAGGGTTTGTTAACCCGATGTTTGCGAATTCCTGGGGACTCCTACCGCCGAGCCAGCCATAAAACAAAGTTAAACCAGAGAGTTGCAGAAGAGACAAGGGCAAGAAGCCAGCTCCTGTGGGACAATCACAGCACGCCGTGATCAGGGCATGTTTCCATTATCTCTAAACTCGGGAATGGGTCATGTGAAATTCAGGCGCAGGGCAGGCGGGAGAGCGATCCGGGATGGGCTGGCACGCACTGGGCACTGAATAAGCTTTTGTTCAGTGAACGCAGGAGCCACCGGGCGTGCCGGCTTTCACGGTCCCTCAGCTGTGACAATTCCCCTGGGGCGGCGCCACCTCCCTGTGTCCTGGAGAAAGGCGTTCAGGGAGTGAGAAGCATCCCTGGGTGGGGTGGGGGATGCTGGTGAGAACCAGGGACGCCCTGTGGGCCCAGGGCCAGTCTGCTTTACAGAACGATTGGGATGCGAACACCATGCCTGCTCTCCCAGATGATACTGCGAATCTATAAATACAGATTTAGACACACGTGGTGGACGTGTTCTCCTCCCCGGGGAGACGTTTCCAGAGCAGCTCTTTGTAGCCCTGAAGAGGACGCCGGCGAGTTTTCCAGCCTAGGAGACGGCAGGGGTTTGATTCAGGGGTGCCCGTGGGAAGGAGAGGGCTGGGTCGTCCCAGAACCTCCTGGCTGTCCTCGACCCCCGACTCTCCGCACGCTCCGGATCTCACTCCCGGGAGGGCCCGGAGGAAACCCAAGTTGGGGTGAGACTCAGAGGAGGGCGGTTCTAGAGGAGAGGTAAACGGGTGGGAACAGCGCTGCAGCCCCCGGGGCGAGGGTGTGCTGTGAAAAGCGCGGGGTCAGGGTCACCTGGCAGTCGGTCAGAGAAGAAGGGGGGCAGGCGGGCAATGTGACAATTGAAGATATGTAGTCGGAGGAATCAGTACCCAAAGAGAAAAGGGATTGAATCTACCCGGATTTTGTTTAAGTGGGGAGCTGGTCTTCTTGGGGAAAAAAGTGCAAAAAAAAAAAAGTGGGGAGGGTGGAGCAGGGGATGCGGCGAGTGGACCCCCAACCAGTGCTCGGGCTCGCGGGGAGTTGCTGCTGGACGCCCTCCCCGCACCTCCGCCCCAGGCGCGGGGCCTGCCCCAACCCTCACTCGGCCCCTCCCCTGTGCCCCCTCCCCGCCGCGCGGGCCTGAGCAGCGGAGCCGCGACGCGAGTGCAGAACTAGGGGCGCGGGCGGCCGCGGGGCCGGGGCGCGGGCCGGGCTGGCCATGGCGCGGGCGGCGGGCGCGCGGGGCCGGGCGGGTTGGTGCGGGCGGCGCGGGCGCTGCGGGCGCTGCGGGCGGGGCGCGCTCCTCGCCTTCGCCGCGTGGACCGCGGGCTGGGTGCTGGCGGCCGCACTGCTGCTCCGCGCGCACTCGGGTGTCCTCTCCGAGCGCTGCACCAACGAGAAGAGCCGGCGCATCCTGGCCGCGCTGGTAAGTCCCGCCGCCGCTCTGCCCCGCGCCGCGCGTCCCGGGAGGGGGGATCGCACCCGTCCCCGAGTCCCAGCCTTCCCCGGGGACTTGGGTGGCACCCGCCGGGGGCGTGGGGTCCCGACACCTGCGTGGAATGCCAGAGGCGCACGCCCTGGTCCCCCGAATGGGGAAGCAGCCGGGAATGCTCTGTGGGCTAGCTGGGGTGTCTCTCCCCTTTTCGCCAGAATTTGCCCTTTGTCCCCAGACAGCCTTTCCGTCCTACTCTCGCCACTCCTGAGCCCGAGCTCCGGAAGAAAGTTTGCGGGTCTCATACGAGTGTCTAGGTCTGGTCGAGCCTCCGGACAGCCCCTCGGTGCCGGCGTCCGGTGTCAGGCCGCCAGGCTCTGGGCACCAGCCAGTGCGGGGTTCGGGATCAGGGGTGCCACGCCTCTGTCTCTCGGGTCCGCAGCGCTGCAGCCCAGCCTGCGTTCTGTGATTCCACCCTGAACTGCCAGGTCTCCCCCTACCTCGCCAAGCCCATGCGGAGGGCTGGTCGGACCACGGCCCTCCTGCGCTCCAGAGCCCGGGCTCTCCGCGATCGCGGTCTGTGGGAACCGATGCAGCGTGCGCTCTGGAGAGCAGAGCGCGCTGCGAAGGCGGCTTGGACCGGGGGGGATCCTGGATCCTGGGTCCTCGACAGGAGCCTCCTAACCCGGGAGGGCCCGAAAGCTCGCACCCAGCAGCTCCTCAACTGAACCGGAAAATTAGGGCGAGGAAGACACATTTGGCATTTTGCAGACTGCTGCGTGCGCTGGGCTCACATCATGTGAATGA
This sequence comes from Chlorocebus sabaeus, assembly GCF_047675955.1. NCBI lineage: Eukaryota > Metazoa > Chordata > Mammalia > Primates > Cercopithecidae > Chlorocebus > Chlorocebus sabaeus. The sequence goes on from NC_132921.1 coordinate 5,964,624, forward strand.
AATACCCACCTTTAGTTGACTGGAAACGTGGCTAGCCGTTCTTTCAGGCGCAAAGGAGACTTGAATAAACGTGGAGTCCCCTAAATCCCAGAAAGGGGAAGATAGTAGCAACAACTCTTACATGACTTCTTAAGCGATTATTCACTTCCTAAAATAGTGACCGTCTAAGCATTTGGTTTGAAAAGTGATCTATTTTCTAAAAACTCTTCAAGAAACACATGGGAAGTTTTCAGTCCAGTTGCTTACATATGGGTGGGCCTTTTGAGATTGTAGATTTTCAAACTGTGAGACCACAAAGGTTTTTAAAGTAAATGATTTTTTAAGTGAGATTGAAATTGTTTTTTTAAAAAGTGAGCCAGGTATACCAACTAAAACAAGTTATGCTCCCTAATTAACTCTGACGCGGGTCATAGTGTCATCGTGAATTGAACATATGTAGGTGAGACACCCATAGATTCTATTGACCCCTTCTAGTGTTACACTTAGGTTTCATCAAGTTTGTTTGTTTGTTTTTAAATGGAGTTTTGCTCTTGTTGTCCAGGCTAAAGTGTAATGGCCTGATCTCGGCTCACCACAACCTCTGCCACCACACCCGGCTAATTTTGTATTATTAGTAGAGACAGTGGTTTCTCCATGTTGGTCAGGCTGGTCTTGAACTCTCGACCTCAGGCGATCTTCCCACCTCAGTCTTCCAAAGTGCTAGGATTACAGGCGTGAACCACCACACTAGGCCAGTTTTATCAAGTGTTAAGTCATAAGAGCTCATTGATTTTTCTTAGGAACCCATAAAAATCCTTTTTATTTATAAATTTTTCCCCCCTGGTTTTCTTTTCTTGTGAAGGGAGTGCTGATAGACTAATTATAGTAAACAAACATTGATGGTTTGGCTAGAGTGGAATACCTATTTGCAAATGTAATATAGTAATCCTTTAGATTAAGATAAAAAAGGAATGCCATTTTTCATTTCTTTACCTTTGGTTAAGTGAGGAAAGGCTTAATAATGGAAATTAAATCGTCCAGCATAATTTAAGTAATTGCTAATCATAACTTTCCCAGCATTCCAGGTCGTAAATTAAAACCAATTCTGTTTAGAGGCTTTACCAATATATCTTCAATGGCAGCCATATGGAATCATTTCTGGTCAGACATAAAGCTGGAGAGATTGGTTCTGCCCCTGAAGGCCCTCAATCTTTCCTACTGCCAAAAGAACGATGGCGGAGGCCACATCCATCTCCCTAGGTGTTGATGTGACGCTGTCTCCGTGAACTGGTTTGTTGGGGAGCAGCTTTTGCCGCAGGCCCTGTTTGAGTTCCTTACTCCTTACACATTCTCAGAACTCTCTCCCCCCGCCCCGTCTGCCTGCCACTTCCTTTTCTACTGTTTTCATCCTGCATATGTTGATGTGAGACCCACACAGTGCCCTGGCTCAAGTTTTACCCAGGACACTCTCCGTTAGGACAGGGTTTAAATACGACCCCAGTCTTCACAATCCCAGCTCTGCCGGGCTGAGTTGCCAAGTGGAGGTTGGCATTGTGTCTTCTGAGGACTTGAACTGAATTGAGCCTCTGTCTCCGCTCCCCTGGCACTTTCCGATTCATTCTGCCTGGCTTTTATCTGTAATAATAAAACTGGTTGTTATTTTCCTGATGGGCCTCCAGACTCTCATTAGCTTTCACTCTGAATACCAAAGCACAGAAGAAACCACTTTGCCAGCTGAGCCGAAGGGAGACTTTCTGGCAGAGCCCAGGGAGTTGTGGTGGATTTCCCGTCCCCTGGTAGCGGGGGTTGCCAGTGTTCCCAGGCTCCCGCCTGGCAGGGGGCACTGCTGGCCTGCCAGGGGTGAGCCCACCTGTAGGATAAAGGAATCAGAGGAAAAAGCTTAGGGGCGAGTCAGAGTCAGGGGATAGGGATCAGAGGTCTCCATGTTCTCCCCAAGCCCACACTCCACCTCCCCAGGGAGGTTCCACTCTAGCCAACCACATCCCACTGACAAGTTTCTAGAAGAGCCAACCTGAATTGTTCCAAGGGAATTGAGCCCCGGGTCTTCCAGCTCAGATTTTCCTGGTCAGACTCTAGGGCTCTTCTTAATGGCGGCTTGAAGAGGAACAACACACCGTAATCAAGAAATAGGTGCACTCAGGTCTCCGGAGACCCGCTTTTCCAGTGGGCTGTGTCAGCAGGCCCAGCCAGCTGGGGGGCTAGCTTGGTGCTGGATCATTGATACGCCTGGCTTCTCATTCATTCTGCAGGCTGAGCCCTTCACACAGAGGCAAAAGATGTGGGCTGCTGTCTGTTGACTCTTCCTCTGGGAAGGCACTGTGTGAATCATCATGGGGCTTATTTCACTGAATTCCCTCGACAACCTCTATGAAGTATTTGCTTTTAGTATCCCCATTTCACAGATGGCAAAACTGAGCCCCTGGGAGGTGAAGTAACTTGCCCTGCTTCACACAGTTAATATGGTGAGGCACCAGGACATGACTCTGTGTAGTCTGATGGTAGCAAGGACATGACGGTAAGCGGCTTCTCTAATAATGGAAACCCTACGTAACACCTCGTATACTTAACCCTTCCATAGCAAATCATTTTCAAAGCATGTCAAAGATATTCCCACAGACTGTTATCCTGAAGGCTTAACTGCCTTTTGGCTAGTTAGGTCTTGATGGAATTTCATGTAGTTGTCTACATTAGAGCTTCGTTTTTAATAGGGCAGGCTTATCTTTCTTTGCCTCTGCGATAGAAACTGTCGAGGTCCCAACGGGACTACAGCATCCACGGCACATACCCAGAGAGATTTCTCAGCAGTGAATGACTCTGCCCGAATGCTCGGCCACATTCCTAAAGTAGAGAGGGGTTACACAGTGGACGAGCTAACTGCGCTGAGATTCTGCAAAGCGCAGCATGGCTGCTTCGGAAAGAATACCACTGTCAAGTGTGAGTGTTGCTAAACTGCATAGGAGCTTAATGCTCCTTAAAAACAAACACACAAAAGAAAACCCAGCCCTCAGACATGACCTCTGGGACCTTATCAACAGTTTTTCTAGACTAGAGTGGACAGGTTTTGTTTCTGCCTGAGAACCACGACATAGAAAGATACTAAGCAATGATTGCAAAGAGTGCTTCTTACAAAAGCTAGGACTGATTTGATGGGAATGTGAATCTGTGTGGATATTTTCACATCCATGAGAAGCACAAATCCACCGCAAATGGAATTAATTTTAAAAGCACGCCAGAGTTAGCTGCAATGAGACTAACTTGTTTTTTCAGTTTATTTCCAACTCCAATACCTGTGGATTATATATACACACACATTTGGGTACAAAAAATGTACCTGTCTTTAAGCTGGCCTTAGGAACTCCTCCTATGCACAGAGGAGTCTGAGAAAGACTACCTTTTAAAATAGACCTGTATAAACTACTTCTATTGAGTTTAAAAACCAAAAAACCCAGCTACTTCAACAGGACATGCTGCTAATAACATAATTCTACTATTATCTTTAAGATGATGAAAATTTTGGGGGTTTTCCTTTGTTTTCTTGAGACAGGGTGGCTCACTGCAGCCTCTACCTCCCAGGCTCAAGTAATCCTCCTGTCTCAGTCTCCCAAGTCGCTGGGACTATAAGTGTGGCCCAGCTAATTTTTTTTTTAATTTTTGCAGAGGCAGGGGTCTTGCCATGTTGCCCACCCAGGCTGGCCCTGAATTCCTGGGCTCAAGTGATCCTTCTGCCTCAGCCTCCCAAACTGCTGGGATTACAGGCATGATCCACTGTGCCTGGCCTGATAAAAATTTTAAATTCAAACTTGCAATTTGTACATTAGGTTGACTGTTTTTTTTTAAAGGCTGGATGAAATCTTTTTCTGTGCTTAGCAGGCCCAGACATGCAGACCAATGCTGCAGACTTAGACGTTAACACTGGTAAGCCATGGGAGACAAATTTTGCATTCTACATAAGAAGAGTAGGAACTGAAACGCCGAAAATACTTCATTGTAAAGGGTATCAAGGAACATCTGTGCCATAACCACACTTGTATACAGACGGTCCCTGACTTATGATGATTTCACTTACGATTTTTCAACTTTATGATGTGGTGAAAGTGAGATGCATTCAGTGGGAACTCACTTTGAGGATCCATACAACCATTCTGTTTTTCACTTTCAGAGCAGTATTCAATATATTACATGAGAACGTCAACACTGTATTTTACATTGGCTTTGTTTGAGATGATTTTGCCCTGCCATTGGCTGCTGTAAGTGTTCTGAGCACGTTGAAGGTAGGCTGGGCTAAGTGGTGATGCTCAGTGGGTTAGGGGTATGAAACCCGTTTTCAACTTACTCTGGGGTTGTTGGGACATCACCCATTGTAAGTTGAGGAAGAGCTGTGTGCGTTTTTGAGCATGCGTCGCTGTAATGTAAATGTTTTCTTAGGACAAGCGCGGTGACCGGGATACTGAAAAGTTAGGTTACAAACCCAAGACCTTACCTGTAGAAGCTGGCAGGTCTGGTTAAGGCTTTCGTCACCTCCTGCACTTTCTGCCCTTTCTGATACCCAGTGTCGCAGCAAGAAGCAGGCGCCAGGGAGGCAGGCTTAGAAGTCAATGTTCTGATCTTCAGAAAAACAGCCAAAATGAATGTTTCCTTCCAAAACCCATAGGGTGGATGCCAAATTCAACAGTTACACCATTGTTCTGAATGTCTCACAACTCCTGTTTGGAATTGCCCTCCAAATTCACAGGGGCAAATCTCTTATAGATTTGTATTTCATGGATAAGGCACAGTTTGTATTAAACACGGTGCTGTGGGGACCTGACCCAGTGACGCTCTCACATGGCCATGATTTACTGAGTGCTGGGGTAGGGGAGGAAGACAAGAATTCCACTTAGGGATGGGGCTGGCTCCCAGGCAAATGTTGATTTGGCCAGGCTGGGTAGGAAGCATGTAAGTCCAATGGAGACACCTGGACGGCATTTCACATAGAGCAGCCCAGCCTGTCAGTAGGTGCTTGCTTCACTGGCCCTCTCCTCCCAGGGGCCGTTTCTGGGTCTCTGAACACACAGGGTTACTTTGAAACTCGGGGCCTTTGTACAAGTTCTTCTCTGTGACTCAGCTGGCCTCTCCCTTGCCTGCTAAGGCAGATTTCTAACTCTTCTTTCAAAATTGAGCTCAGAGGCACCTCCCCCAGGAAAAAGACGCCCTGGCCCCCCACCCTTTCCTAACCAGGACTGGAGAGGGGACTAGCCTTGAGCGAGCCATCTTAGGCCAGGCACTGTGTTAGGACTGTCTCCCTGTGACCTTGTTTGACTCCATGACACGGCACCATTGTCCTCATTTTCCAGACTCGGAAGCGAGTCACACAGCAAGCCGGGGGCAGAACCCAGAGGCAGACCCAATCTGTGCCAAGCTTAGCCTCACTGTGGCCCTGCCCTGTCACTCTAATGTTATTTAGGAATTTCGAAGGCTGTCCCCTCTGCTCCACGAACTCCGGAGTCTGGCGGCTGTGGCCAGATGGTGGCCCGTCCAGGCTCAGGCACAGCTGGGAAAGCTGGCGCTGGTGATTTGGGGGTGGCCAGTCCCAATCCCAGTGCAGCCAAGAGGAGGTGGCTTCTTGGCCGGCAGGTGTCTTTCATGGCTAGTGGCTATGGTGGCCACAGTTCAGATGACAGGGGTGAGGGCCCTGGCAGTCACAGTGGGCACGCTCCTCACTCTGCTTATCACAGGCTAATAGAAAACAGGGCCCTGTGTCTCTCTGACACCTTCTCTCCTGAGCCTCCTCTCTCGGTTGCAACCAGGACCACGTCTCCCCGCCCTCCCCTCCTCAGCACTGCAGGACTCTGAAGCTCCCAGCTCAGGGTCACACCTCTGGCTACACTGGATCCTATTCTGTGCTTTTCTTTCTTTTTCAATGGTTCTCTACTCTATGCAAAAGTACTTTTCATTAAATATGTGAGAACACTGTAAAATTTTATGGGAGTGAATCAAACTATTTTGGGTATCATACTTACAGAAGCTTTTTTTTTTTAATTTAAAAGGAGAACAGGAAATAATGTTTTGTTTGTTTGTTTTTTGTTTTTGTTTTGCACTTTCTTATCAGATTTATAGAGACATGAAACTCTGTAAATACCAGATCTAGTAGGGGACAAACCCCAACAAAACAGCCCTTGCTGCTTCTGCCATCTATATCTTCTTGCTCATGGTGGCCTCAGTTCCTTATCACTCGTCCTCACCTCACCTCTCAGGGCTCTCCTGAAAGGTCTCAGAGGAGCTTGACCGGCTGCTGTGTTCTTCCAAAGGGCGATGTGGAGGTGATGGCAAGCAAAGCATGCTGTGCGTGAAGGGTCTGGATCCTCCCATGTGCCTTTCATGATCCGGTCCCTGGGAAAGAGTGACCAGGGTTAAAGCCAAAGAATGACATTTAACCAAGACTCTGTTCAGTTCAGTTCCAAGATGAACACAGGAGGTGCATAACTCCAAAGGTGTTTAAAGCAGCTGGTGAGTGTATGTTCATACAACTTCCTTACGGGTGTGGGTTTCCAAAGACACAAAGTCAGCCCCAGGCAAATAGGGTGGTGTCCCTAGCTCCAGGGCCAGGTTTGTGAGTTTCTGTCTATAGGTCTCTCTCGCTTGCATCATTGTGTTAGCCAAGCAAGACCCCCCTCGCCCCCACCCAATGCATTATACAGAGATCTAAATTGCAGTGGCTGGCAGGATCCCCCCTCCCCCAGCAGGAAGCCAGGGAGGCAGTCAGACAGCTTGGCTTTGGCCTTTCAGGCTGTTGTACTACCTGAAATAGTCCTGAAAAATATCTAGATATTTCTTTTAAGCACTGGGAGTGTTTCTTTTCAATAAGCGCTTTGAACGATTAGCCCGCAGTGTTTATAAAGGCCCCCAGTCCCTCTCTTATCTATGGTTTGGGGCCAGGTGTGTCTCAAAATTCAAATCTTGTTGAATGTTAGAAAGATCATATACTACCTTATATTTTGCATATGAGGCAGTGCCAGTAATGAAGTTAATAATTCTGCAGCAAAATGGATGTGAATTCACACCAAGTCAAACACATATAGATACAAATAGGCTCGTAACTTTTCAGCCGGGTTTTGACGCCACGTAAGGTCAAATGAGTCATCAAAAACTTGTAAGTTTTCAGAGGTTTTTTGATTTTGGATTTTTTTTTTTTTTTTTTTTTTTTTTTTTTTTTTTTTTTGAGACAGAGTCTTGCTCTGTTGCCCAGGCTGGAGTACAGTGGCACAATTTCAGCTCACCCCAACCTGTGCCTCCCGGGTTCGAGTGATTCTCCTGCCTCAGCCTCCCTAGTAGCTGGGACTACAGGCATGTACCACCACACCCGGCTAATTTTTGTATTTTTAGTAGAGAAGGGGTTTCGCCATGTTGGCCAGGCTGGTCTCGAACTCCTGGCCTCAAGTGATCTGCCTGCCTTGGCTTCCCAAAGTGCGGGGGTTACAAGGGTGAGCCACCATGCTCCTGATTTTGGAATTATTTATACGTCTAGACACTAGAGGTCCAGCTTTTGACCTCAAGGAGCTGCTTGTAATCTGCTTGGGATGGGTCAAGTTGATCTACCTGGCCACCTGCGAGGCTGGGCAGTATCCAATTATGAACCCAAGGCTGTTCTCAGGCCTCTCCTGATGCCTGGTACTCATGCATATGCTGTGGCATGCACACACACTTCCCTCTAGGCCAGTACAATCACCATGCAGGGAGGCATGGGGTGCGACGCAGGAAAGGAGTTTGAGGCCCAGAGCAGGTGAGGATGTGGCAGCAAGGTTGGGCCATGGAATCCAAGCTCAGTGGCCCTTGGCCCCATCCTTTGTCCCAGCACCAAAGCTGCCCTTCCACCGCTGAGACTTCAAGGTCCTTTCTCATACATGAAATGGGGTGAGAACAACAGCTTTGGGATTTGGCATTTCTCATGGCCTTAGAGGAACGAGGGTGACTCTGTTGTTTCATGTGCTGTAGAAGTTTCTGGAAGGAAGAGAGGCCTTCATTTGCTGACATGGAGGAAGACTCATTTGTTGGGGAAACAGGTGGGATTAGGAAATATACTCAACCCCTAATAAAAGTGGTCCCATGGTTTAGATTTTCTGAAAAAGAAAAGAGAGAAGAGGATGACAGTCCTCTCCTTCCTTCCATACTTCACTTCTTCCTTCCCTGCCTCTGGCAGGATTATCGGGCTGGATGGGCTTCTCAGGGAATTTGTGGTGTGGTGGGGAAGGTCGCCAGGTCCGCTAGTGGCTCCATCCTAAGGTCTCCTGAAGTTTAGGAGAAACACCCCATCCGGGGACTCGTGGACAGCCTTGCTTGCCGCCCAGATGAAAACACGCCCTACTCTTCCAGAATGTATCCTGCATGGGTCCTCCTTGGTCCCCCTTCTTCTCCAGGTCACCAGCCATGAGCCCTGTGCTCACTCATGTATCCTCCAGAGGCTTCTCCTGTAAACAGCTGCAAACTCCAGCCTGAAAGCTTTACAGGCCACTCCATTTCACGTGGAAAACAGCAAGCTCAAGGAATGTACCTGCAGGAAGGGCCGTTACTGTGGTCCAGCCTGCGGGCAGATAGGGCTCCTGGGGTCCCCTCTGCTGAGACCTGACCTAGCTGCTTAGATGTGAGACTTAGAAGCTCTCCCAGTGACCCTGAAGTGTAGCCAGAGTCGAGAGCTACTGGCCTGGTCCAGCCCTTCACCTGTTGGTTTCCTGGCCTCTGGCTTCCCAGGGCCACTGGGAAGGCCTAACTGTCCTAGACCTAACTGAGTCGTGTAATGACTGTGAGCGGCTCCTTTAACCTTCCCCTGAATTACTGACTGAGTGGCCTCTGCGATCCACAGGACTGAGGTTTCTCTGCACAGTTGGTTTATCACCATCCTGAGGGCAGAGGCCAGGCTGTCCCTTTCCCTAACCCCAGCCGAGAGACGGACGGCACCTGGCCCTCCTCATGGGGACTGACTATTCCCTTCCTTGCAGTGCCAGGACTACCGGGGCGGTGCGCTGGCTGGGGACCTCTGCGAGGACCTGTGTGTGGCGGGAAAGCTGCTGTTCCAACGCTGCCTGCACTATGACAGGGGCAAGAAGGTGCTACAGGCTGACTGGCGCGGCCGGCCCGTGGTCCTCAAGTCCAAGGAGGAGGCCTTCTCCAGCTTCCCGCCCCTCAGCCTGTTGGAAGAGGAGGCAGGGGAGGGTGGCCAGGACATCCCCGAGGCAGAACTCCTCCTGATGGTGGCTGGGGAGGTCAAGAGCGCTCTGGGCCTGGAGTTGTCCAACAGCAGCCTGGGGCCATGGTGGCCGGGCAGGCGGGGCCCGCGCTGGCGGGGACAGCTGGCCAGCTTGTGGGCGCTGCTGCAGCAGGAGGAGTACGTCTACTTCAGCCTGTTGCAGGACCTGAGCCCACACGTGCTGCCTGTGCTGGGCTCCTGTGGCCACTTCTATGCAGTGGAGTTCCTCGCCGCGGGCAGCCCCCACCACAGGGCACTCTTCCCCCTGGACCGGGTCCCAGGTGCCCCTGGGGGTGGCCAGGCCAGGGCCATCAGTGACATCGCGCTCAGCTTCTTGGACATGGTGAACCATTTTGACAGTGACTTTTCCCACCGCCTCCACCTCTGCGACATCAAGCCGGAAAACTTTGCCATCCGGAGCGACTTCACAGTAAGTGGCACAGGGTGGTGTGTTTCTGTGTAGAGAATGGAGCGCTCGGGTCTGGTGGGAAGGAAATGAGAAGGTTTCTGAGCTTGTGTCCTGAGTTAGCAAACTACTATCACTTCTGTAGCCTCAGAGAACTCCCACCTACCAGAACACTTCCTTTCGGGTGTCAGCAAGGAACAGATCCATCTCCAGTGAGAATCTGAATGAACGGAGCCCCCAGTAGGGGGCAGAGGGCTGGGCCAGCTTTGTCCTCCCAGAAGGCTGTTCTGCTTCCTTCACCTAAGCTCTGTGGCTGCTTCGAGCTCACGTAACAGCAACCTCTCTTGCGGGTCTGTTTAACTTGTGCAGAAAACAGTCCATAGGAGGCGAGGAGCTGCCGAGGACGATGCGGGAGGATGGCCTCCTGTGTGGGGACGCTGTTCTCAGGCTGCCCATGCTCTGTGACATCAAGTAACTTTCCCCAGTGCTTTTTGTCTGCAGAGGTTCCAGTCAGTTTCCATTCCATATGTAAAACTTCTAAAGGAACAAATGGGGTTTTAGTGCCTTCCACAAGGGAAAGCCCTGCCCAGGTAGAAATACTTGCCACTGCACCACAGGGCACGTGCATGCTCATCTCCACTCTGGGGCCAGGCGGCTGTGTGAGAACAGTGAGGAGTGGAAGAACAGCAGCAGGAGCCTCAGTGTCTCCGTGTAACACAAACCCCTCTCCCTTCACCCAGCTAGGCGAACACTGATATGTCAGATTAATGCGGCTGTGATCATCCCGGTGCCCTCATGCTGTGCCAGGCGCTGGGACCATCCAACAGGAAGTAGTAATAAGACTGGCAGGGATGTCGTGGCTGCAGGATGGGTTTGGGGAAGGTGGCATGCTCTGCTCCCCCGCCTGCTGTAACAAGTTCATTCTGACGCGGCCAGTGCCGGCAGCAGAATGGCCAGACCAGCTTAGCTCCAGTCACCTGGGTGTGCTGGTCACTGTGGGGCCTGGTTCATGGTGGGGCTGTGCTCTTCAGCATGGTTGCAACATAAAGGGACAAAAAGCAGGCACTGTGACTGCCAGTCATGGCCTCCAAGGCAGGTAGCATAGGAATGGCATGGTCTTCTGAAAGCAGCTGGAAAACTAAATTTGCTGCCAGTGTAATGCCCCCATTCCTGTGAAGGGCATCACACATCTTGCCCTGAGTGCTTTGTCCTAATGCCTCACCTCCTGCTGCCCTGGAGGGGCTGACAAGTCAGCAGTGTCAGGGAAATAGCTAGGAGGTTCTGGGAGGTTCCAGGAGGTCTGTGTGCTGGGCTGGGAGCTCTGGGGGAACTCAGCCCTGCCTGCAATACTCTGAGCATCTCCCAGACACTGTCCCGATATGTGTGTCGGGGGGAATGACCCACAGCCACACTGAGGCCTTGAGGAGGAAGTCAGGGAGTATCCACGCACAACCCACCTCCCCCAGCTCCAGGCAGCTGCGGGCCAGTTCTCGCCACTCAGTCACTCCCTTATTCCTCCAGCAGGTATCAGTGGGCATCAATGAGTGGGACCCAGCAGGTGCTGTAATTGTTGCGGGAACTTCAAGGATATCTGCTTCTTGAAGGAGCAGGGGCTGATGGGGTCTGTGATGCCGAGTGGGCGACATCAGATGCTTTTACCTACACACTTGTTGATTATCCAGTTACTGGTTTGTGGGAACCACCTAAGTTGTGCCTCCAGTATCTTGCACACCATCAGCAGAAAATATTTGTTCAAAGAAATAATGACTGTGCATCGTCAACCTAGCACCAGACTGTATTTTGTCGGCTGGTGCTGCACCACTCAGGGCTCCTACCTCCACTGCAGCCTTGGCCTGGGCAAGAATAGGGAGGGGAGGGCAGGAGGAATCCCCTTCACCAGTCCTGTTCTCCACCCTTCTTGCAGACCCTGAAGTTCAAGGACTTATTTTACCCAAGATTTTACAACTTTTAAGTGAAAACCAGCAGTATCTGCATGACCAGAGAGCTCATTTAGAAATGCAAATTCTCAGACCCCACGTCAGACCTATTGAATCTGAAATGGTGGGGGTGGGAGCCAGCAACCCCTGTCTTCAAAACAAGGCTCCTAGTTGATTCTCATGTGTGCTCAAGTTTGAGAGCTAGTGATCTCAGAGTCCCGGCAGGTGGGTCCTGCCTTTGAGCCCAGGTTGCTGGGCTGCCCTGGCAGAAGGAAGGGGCACCTCCCAGTGGAGGTATAAGAATTGGTCATTCACAGTCGTTCTCTCGTCTGCAGGGCAGGTGCACACTTGCAGATCTTGAGAATGTGTCCAGCGGCTGTAAATGAATAACTAGGAATCTTCATGATCCGAAACTATTGCCAGTCAGTGATCTTTTCCAACAGATGGTATGGCTTCCTACTCCAGGGCCACAGTTTTTGGTGAAGAATGAAATAACTCTCATTCATCTTCCTATTCTGATGCCAGGAGGAAGTTTGAAGAAGATGAGGCAAGTTAGGTAATTTTATGCAGGAAGGACTTCATGATTCTCTTGATATTAAGAAACATGATGTAGGTTTTTTGGTTTTTTTAAAAATACTGTTCTTATTTTAGGTGCATAGGGTTATGTTTATAAGAATTGTAATCCATTCTAAACCCCATACACTAAAAATTAAAAAATAAATCTGGCTCTCCCTGGGAGATGAGAAGGAAACTATCAGAAATGGGAAGGAGAAGTTACAAGAAGCTAAAATTCAAAGTAGGGGCCCAGGGGAGGCTGGGGAGATCGCGAGAAACCATGGAAAGAATAGAAAAGTCGTGTAGCCCCAATAATGAATTATAAAGATGCGAGATTCATTAGCATAGTCCTTATTCACTTTTAGTGTATTAACCAGGGTAAATAATGAAATCAGCTATTTGTTTTGGCTAAATAATGGGATAGGAAAGATTAAAACGAGAAGTTGCTTACGGCGCCTGAATTAGTAATCAGGCAAAACCCCTTAAATAGAGAAAAGGTCTGTCTGTATTGTTTATCTTTATTATTCTCCACATATTTTGAACTCAATTATTCTCCCCTGCTCTGTTTTACTAAATAATCCCCAAGAAACTTCATTGCCTTCTAGCATCAATCCTGAATGAAAAACTAAAACCAAAACCAAAAGGTGCCTCCCAAACTGCGTAGGATTGAAGAGGCAATGACCAGCAAATGAAACCCTTTTTGAAACTCCCAGAGGGAAAAAGAAAGGCTGATATTTCAATGCTGACCTGTGAAGGCTTGTGAAATGCCACTGACTCCATCAAGTTCATCAACTTTCCTAGTGGCTGTGTAATACCTCGAAGCTATAAACGGCTTGATTTGGGCAGATTCCAGGTTTTGTCAGGTTTGAGCTCATCTGTTTTTGTTGTTGCATCCAGGTGGCGGAGGAAGAGCTACATAATTTAGAAGTTATTCTCTCTCTGGTTTTGAAGTCTGTTTGGTTCGATGCCAGGAAGATAAATCTGAAGTTCCAGCGGTCATCAGGTTCTCACGATGACAGTGGAACTCAGGCGTCGCTCCTGTTCAGGGCCTCTGTGTATCAGTCCTAATTCGAGAACTTTGATATTTCCCCCACTTTGTTGTCTGACTGGTCAGTCCGAAACCAGCTGACTCAGGTAACAGACGTGCCATGAAGAGAATGTAGGCACTGCCCACCTCAGTTTCTCCATCACACCTGGAGACCCGCCACTCAAACGAGGATTCCCTGGATTGCTTGTATTCACGGGAATAGATTCGCTGTACCTTACAGCTTTTAGAATCCTGACCTTTGAAGGTCAGAGACCCATGTGGTAAGGCAGCGGAGGGGAAATTCATGTATAAGGCCTCTCAGAGATGCTACTTGCAAAGCTGAGAAAATGACTAAAGACGAAAAGTGATACTTGTGGCGATAGTTCCAAATCCTGGGCTTTCACTGGTGGCTGCAGAGGTCCTTTTTGCAGTTAAAGCCTTCCACTGTAACTATGATAGTCGCCTGTGTAAAAGAAAATGCATGCGGACACTTTAGGGGATCCATCCACTCCCCAGGGCATGGCCGGGGCTTTCCTCTTGGCTCGTGGGAGTTGTGGGATCACCTGTGACCTGGACAGTGGCACCCGCACGAGGTGAACCGAAGTTGTGAACAGTCTCTCTCTCCGTGGAGCCCACCAGTAGTCCTTTGATAGCCCCATGCTGTTTTGATTACAGGTGGTGGCTATTGATGTGGACATGGCCTTTTTTGAACCTAAAATGAGGGAAATCCTTGAGCAAAATTGCACAGACGATGAAGACTGCAATTTCTTTGACTGTTTTTCAAGATGTGATTTACGAGTCAACAAGTGTGGAGCGCAGCGCGTCAACAACAACCTGCAGGTAAGCAGAGGCTGCCGGGGCTGGGGGGAGAGAGGGTGCTGTCTGGCTGTTTCTGCCTGCTGGCACTTCAGATACCCTCAGTGGAGCTCAAGGTCAACCTTTTCAGGCCATCCATCCGGCTCGATGTGGTCAATAAAGGCAGGAGGGTGGGGATGGGACAATCATGTGCTCTTGGTTGCCTACCCCCAGGGTTGTTGGTCAGGCGACCAGGGGCATCTGATGAGGGAGCTCCCCGCAGAGCTGGCTGCTGGGCTTCCTCTTGCCCAGGCTCCACCCCACGTCTCTACAACCTCTCCTAAGCATGGGCACATACACGATGAGAACCCTGAGACTAATCCATCAAAGATAATACTGAGAAGGGTACGAAGCAGTCCCGAGACACTGGCCTAACTAGAGGTTGAACAGAAACTACCATTCAGACAGGCCAGAGGTCAGTACCAGGAGGTGGTTTAGAGAGGAAGAAAGGAGCCGAGTCCAGGAGACCAGCCACAAATGGAATACACACAGGGTTCAGGCAGTCAGAGCTGGTGGGTCTCAGGTTCCCCAGCTGGGGCTGGAGCATCTCCCCTCTTTTGGCAGAAGCTGTCTCTTTCTGCCCTCACTTGGGGCTTCCAGGTGACGGCGGAGACATCTGGGCCCACAGGCACTGATCATACACGGAGGAGGCCCCGCAGTGTCTAGGCAGACCTCCCCTATGGCCTGGTTGCATGCAATGGCCTACGAGGCTCTGGATCCATACAATCCAGCCCACTCCCCTAGAGGGCCCTCCACCGTAGCTTGTCCTCCTCATTCCTTAAACCTGAAAGGCCAATGTGAGGCCACTGCAGACCCAAAAAGCAGGCGAGGTAGGAGCAGGAGAGAGAGGAGAGAGGAGCCCCGTGTGGTGCGCATCAGCCGTGATGGGGGATGATTTGGGAAGGCAGGGACAGGTCTGCTGTTAACCTAGTGGTCCCAACCAAGCCAAACGAACACCTCAACTCCACCATCTCAGAGTCTACACAGACCTTTTAGGCCAAAGAATCACTGAGCATTTCCCTTTCAGGAAGCCTAGGAATGTAGCGGCCTCCAGAGGCGTCTCCATCCCAGCCTCTTTAATGTGGACTCACACCCTTGGTGAGGTCCGTCATGAAATCATTCTTCTTGAGCTGTGGGAAGAAGATAATTTTCACCTGAGCGTCCACCACCTTGCGATCCTAACCCACAAAATGGGAACACAAATGCCTGCTCTTTGCGATGTAATGAGAGGCTGAGTTTACACCCTTTCTGTAGAAAGGGCTCTTACCAATTCATCAAGGGGCAAGAGGAACACAAAGAAAATTGGCAGAACAGGCACCAAACACACAAACGATGAAATCTAAATGGCCAAACAACTTGGACAAACCGTTTTTTTTTTTTTTTTTTTTTTTTTAAGACAAAGTTTTGCTCTCGTTGCCCAGGCTAGAGTGCAGTGGTGCAATCTTGGCTCACTGCAACCTCTACTTTCTGGTTTCAAGAGATTCTCCTGCCTCAGCCTCCGGAGTAGCTGGGATTACAGGCGCCCACCACCACACCCAGCTAATTTTTTTGTATTTTTAGTAGAGACGGGCTTTCACGATGTTGGTCAGGATGAACTGCTGACCTCGTGATCCATCCGCCTCGGCCTCCCAAAGTGCTGGGATTCCAGGCGTGAGCCATCGCGCCGGATGGAAAAACATTTTATCTTACCATTCAAAGACATTCAGATTAAAATCCAATGATTGTAAATTTCACTTACCTATTGGGAGTAGTTATTTAAATGCTATTAATTAACAGTTGAGGCTTCAGGGAAATAGAAAAGTGTCTATATTGTTAACGTGATTGTGAATTACTTCTCTCTTGAGGGGTCGTGGCTGTTAGACATAGCCATGCTCTTTGGCTGAGCAATTTTATTTGTGCACATATCTGATTATTGACTTTGAATAAAGTCCTGAAAATGAAATTACATTTTCTTTAAGGATATGAGAAAATATGAAGCATTATTAGGTGAAAAAAATGCAGGTTACAAATTAATATTTACAATACTATTCCATTTCTGTTAAATAGTATATAATCCCTTATATACCAAAATGTCAAAAGCAAGTATTTCTGGAAGGTAGGATTACAATTTTCTTTATTTTATATTTTCTTGGTTTTTTACTTTTTATTTCTATTTTATTTTATTTTAGAGACAGGGTCTTGCTTCATCACCCAGGCTAGAGTGCAGTGGCGCAACCATAGCTCACCGCAGCCTCAAACTCCTGGGCTCAAGGGATCCTCTCACCTCAGCCTCCCAAATAAACAGGACTACAGGTGCAAGCCACCACACCTAGCTAATTTTTTAATTTACTTTTTGCAGAGACATGGTTTCACTATGTTGCCCAGGCTGGTCTCAAACTTCTGGCCTCAAGTGATCCTCCCATCTTGGCCTCCCAAAATTCTAATTCCCAAAATTACAGGTTTGAGCTACCAAAATTCTGGGATTACAGGCTTGAGCTACCACACCCAGCCTTAATATTCTGCATTTTCAACCCAAATTACCCCCAAAATTCTTGCTCTATATAAATTTACAAATCAATGAAATGGAATAAAAACTATCTCAGAAATAGACTAATGAAATACAAATATTTAGCCTCTGATAAAGGGGGCCTTGTAGACCAGAGCAGGGAGAGCTGGGTTGCACAGTGAACGGTGCTGGTGAACTGGCTGCCGGGCATGACAAACACCAAGGTAGCTCCCTCCTCCTGACCTCAGACTAGATTCCAGATGGCTCAGATACTTACACATAAAAAGAAGAAATCCTTAAGGTACCAGAAAAAGCTGGGAGAGTTTCAAATACTAGTATAGAGAAGGCCTTTGTAAGTATGAAACGAAGCCAAAGAGGAACAGTTCACAAATTTAATTATCTTTCGGAAAAAACAACCACAACAACAAACAAACCCATGTTGGCAAAAACAAAATTACAAAAAAAAAAAAAAAAAAAAAAAAGAGCAAATTTAAAAGTTAAATGAGAATATTTGTAAAACATTTGGAGTTCTTCTTATAGACCAGGAATGTAGAGGGTGGAAGGGGGCTTATCCCCGGCTGCTGGAGCTCATTCCCCCCAGGACTGGCTTTGCCAAGGGGAGACCCACTTTCCAGGGGCAGCATCTAGTGACTGGTTAAAGAGGGTGGGCCCGACACCAGGCCCCCTGTGCCTCACTAAGGGACAACTCTACAGGGACCCCCCCAGCCCCACACATTTACTTCTTGCTTAGTTCCATGGAGTGTGCTTCCCAAGGACAGACCTCAAAGAATCCCTGTGTGCAAACCTCCGTCTTCGAGTCTACTTCTGGGGAACCAACCTAAAGCAAGGGCGATGTCCTTAAGATATAAAGAGCATCTACAAATGAACACAACAAAGGCCAAAAATATAAACTTGACCATTCATTGGAAAGGAAGCACACATAACTCTCAAACTAAGAAAGATGCAAATTAAACCATTTTCACCCATCTGTTGGCAAAATGAATCTGTGACATTTGTGTTGGAGTGGCTAAGGGAGGATGAGCAGTCTTGGATACATTGCTGGGGAGTGTAAATGAGAAGAAATCTTACGGAGTCAATTTAACGTATCTATCAAAACAAAAAATGCACATGCCCTTTGACCCAGAAATCCTATTTCTAGAAACATAGTCACATGCACAAAATGCAATAGCATATATCTGCAAGACAT
Organism: Chlorocebus sabaeus; assembly: GCF_047675955.1. Classification (NCBI taxonomy): domain Eukaryota; kingdom Metazoa; phylum Chordata; class Mammalia; order Primates; family Cercopithecidae; genus Chlorocebus; species Chlorocebus sabaeus. Next base: position 5,982,316 of record NC_132921.1, read on the forward strand.
TTATTGCAGCATTGTTCATAATAGCAAAAGTTATTATGCAACCGCAATTCCATCTGTAGGGAGCTAGTGAAATAACTTATGACACACGCACACATTTCAGAAGTAGCCATTAAATCACATGGAATATCCTCATCAGAACTGATTTGGAGGGAATGGCTGGGTGCGGTGGCTCATGCCTGTAGTCCCAGCACTTTGGGAGGCCAGGGTGGGTGAATCACTTGAGTCCTGGAGTTCAAGAACAGCCTGGGCAACATGGCAAAACCCTGTCTCTACAAAAAATACAAAAACTAGCCAGGCATGGTGGTATATGCCCTTGTAGTCCCAGCTACTCAGGAGGCTGAGGTAGGAGGATCGCTTGAACAAAGGAGGTCAAAGTTGTAGTGAGCCAAGATGGCACCACTGTACTCCAGCCTGAGGGACAGAGTGAGAGCCTGTCTCAAAAAGAAAAATCAATTTGGAGGGATCTCCCTCATATAAACAGGGGTGGAAGATTGAGAACAGTGTGTATAATATATTACCTATGTGTGAAATAAAAGAAAAAGGAAATGTGTATGTCAAAGAATGTCTCATTCTCAGAGTGGGAGCTGAGCGTCGGGGTGAGGTGGAACCTGAGATCGCAGTCTAGCCTTAAGAACATTTTAAATTTTGCACATGAAAATGTATTCTCTATTAAAAAAAAAAAAAAAGCCATAATTAGGTTTTGAAAAGAATCCTTGCCTTTGCAGGGATTGTGAAATAGAAGTTGAAGGTTTTTGTCCTCTGTGAAGCAGCGGCTCTTTACAATGGAGGCGTTTGTTAATGGAGTCTGATATAAAATGTGATATAGAGTAATAAAGCATGATGCACCATGCAGCTGGCAGGTCATTTCTCCCAATGTGGGGGATGCTGTCAGAGCTGTAAAACAAACAAGATGTTTACAGGGAGAAATTTCCAGGATCCTCAGCATCACTGAATTTCATACCTGATAAGAATTAAAGAGAGTGTCTAATTTTTACCTCTGCTCCTAGAATAACACATTTCACAGAGCCTTCAAAGATCCTTATGCCTGCAGCCTTTTCTGTCAAATATACCTTTGTTTCATGAGCCTTAAAGTGCTACACAGGCAGTCACACAAGTTCACACACTTCTCCCTCATGCACTGTTTGGCCCCCTGGACGACCCGGTCAGATGGTCAATGTGGTCACTAGGACTGGCTTGTGGATAAGAAATCTCATCTCCAGGTGGTGACAGCAAAGCTGACTTCCCTCAGGTCTGCAAAGGACCAGCTCCTTCTGCAGCAGTGACTGTGACTTTTGCTTCCCTTCCTCCCTAGAAATGTGTCCAGTCCTTTTACAGTGTCACCCAGAGCTTCGTCCATCTGCTAGGGGGCTAGAAAGGGAAGTTTCTGCCTCACACAGACGTTGGCTTCTCCTCTCGGAGGCATCGCTTGTTCATGGTGCTGAAGGGTTTAAGGGGCAGAAGTGAATGCATGTTTCCAAATCGGATGGTCTCTGGAGTGTGCTCCCTGAAGGACGGGGGTGGGGGTGGGAGAGAAGCCGAGATCTGTTTCAGAACCAATCCTGGGCTTGGGAAGCTTTCAGGAGGATTTGCTGCCCTAAATTAACTGCCCACCTTCTTTCCCTCAGGTCATCTGTGATAAAATATTTCGCCATTGGTTTTCGGCACCTCTCAAGAGTTCTGCGGTCTCTTTTCAGCTTCAGCTGCAGTTACAGGAGGCGGTGCAGGAATGTGCAGACCCTGGGGTCCCCAGCGGGAACGCCGGGAGAGACGCCCCCAGCGTGTTCTGGAAGCTTCGCCGACTCCTCCAAGCCACACTGAGGGAGTTGCAGGAGGCAGAGAAGTAGCCACTCTCTGGCCTTCAATATACTCACACAGGAAAAGTGACCTTTGCTGGATTTCTTCTGCCATTGTTTGAAAGATGAGCCATTTCCCCTGTGCAAATGAGTGTTGTCTGGGGTGCTGTTCTGGCCTCCACAGTGTGGAGTGGCAAGTGCTGCTGCCAGAGACGATGCCTCCCTCGCTCTGGTCCCACCCTGGCCTCTGATCTGTCGCCTTGTGTAAAATGAGGGAGGAGGTACAGACCTCCCTTCAGGAGGGCCCTCAGTCAGAAGACACAAACCTGTGTGCCATTATTCTCTGCAGAGAGCACTCGTACCTGGTTATCCCAGCAAGTTCCAGCTGTTCTTTCCTGTAAATCGTTACATTAAAAAGTGTGTGCGTGCATGCAAATGAATGTGTATGCCTGTGTCTGGGTGCAAATGAGCATTGAGCATGTATGAGTGTGCCCGTGAGTGTCTGCATGTGTATGAGTGTGCACAGGTAAGTGTGCTCATGAGGCGTATGAGTATGCCTGAGTGTGAATGTGTCGAAGAGTGTGAATGAGTGTGTGCACATGAGTGCACAGGAGTCAGCATGTGTATGCAAGTGTGGGTGTGTGTATGTGATTGTGTGAGTGTGGGCAGGTGAGTGTGTTGGGAATGTGGGTTGGGGTGGGGAGTGGTGCTTTCTCTAGTGTGTCCTTCAGAACAGCTTGCCTACCAAGCAAAGAAGTGTGACCTTTCTTTTGGAATTAAATACAATGAAAAGAAAATAAATTGCATCCTTAGGGAATGTAATTTGCATTGGAGAGCGTGTGTAATGGCAGCTAATAGTATTTTTCATTTTGTGGAATCTACCAAGGTTATGGATGGGGTTTTAGGGAGCCTCGTATTGCAATGCACCTTCCCCTGGGCAGGGACTTGTAGGTTGGCTTGATGCAGCATTGTCTTCACCTCCAGCAAAAATCTACAGTAGAACAAATGCTGAGGTCAGCATTGACTCCAGGCAGGACCAGAGACCAGCACCTTTCTTTTGATGGACTGAGGACCAAGTGATAGGCATCAAGTCATACTGCGGCATGATATGCTCATCAGTGGTGATCCCAAGGAGGCTTTTCCAGCAAAAGACAGACAGGGGGACGGGCCACGTGGAGCCAGTGAGCTTTCACTTAAAGGGACCTGGCTTCTACCCATACCTGTGACCCATGAGTGCTCAACAAACCAACGGGTCACCCCTTTACAGAAATCCCATGAAAAGGGAAATCGAGAAAGATGAGAGAATCAGGAAGTCACGTTGGCAGTTTACACATTAAAGAAGACAAATTGATGTCGTGAAAGTCACAAATTGACACATTCCAAATGATCTCTTATCCTGGCCTGCAGCCCCTTTCTAAACCAGAGAAATGGGAGTGCCTTCTTCCAGACTTTGGGGTCCCATTTACTGACTCTGCCCCTCAGGGCACGCTGAGAAATGTTGTGTGAAGGACTAGGATGATCAGAGGCCCCCAGCTCTAAATTCTGTCTTCCCCAAAGACCTGTGGGAAGGCCCACTGCCAGCTGCTATTCTTACCCGTCACCACTGGGGATCTTCCAAATGACACTGAGATCCACAGAGGGCCTCCTCATCATGGACATGAAGACTCACTTTGCAACTGTATTCTAGCAAGAAGAAAAAAACCCATGTCAGTCACCCTGCGGCACAAGTAAATTAAAACCAAAGTTCGATGGCCAGGCCTAGGACTAGTGGATTCCAAACAAAAGGGCGGGGTTTGGGCTATTGGGCGGAGGCTTCTATTTTCCCCAGAGCTGCGCTGGGTGCGATGCCTTTCTGTGGTGGTCAGGGGCATATTTTGGGCCATGCTCACCTTCTAGGCAGGTTTTCTACAAGCAAAAAGGTTTACAGGAAGATGGGTGTGAGACAGAGGGAGGGAGGGAAGGAGGGAAGCCACCAGGACTTTGCCCTCTGTGCCCTTTAAACAGTGGGGTTTTGCTCTGGGAGGTCAGAGTGGGTCTTTCGTGGGTAGACGCTGGGATGCCACCCATTCATTAGTGGCCTGAGCTCACTGACCAGGCAGCAAAGCCAGCCTGGAAAAGAGAAACAGTTAGTTTTCATTTAAACCAAAATGGAAACAAATGTTTTTGTTTACGATGGGGACAATGCAATATATAATTATCCAAGACGATTGTGGTTTTATTGATGAAAGGGAGCTGTTTTATCTCTTCCCTTTATGTCTGGCTACCCAGTTACACACATACACACACACACCCTTTTCCATTCCTGCCTGGGAATTCCCATTAGGGCAGTGGCTCTTAAACTGTGGTGAAGCTCAGTTTTGTTTTCAATTTTGAAACCTTGCAAAATAATGCTTTTATATAATGTAATAAATTAACACTGTGTATATCAATATTCAGTATTTTGAATATGACCAATGACTTTTTTTCTGGCTGATCTAACTGAGCAACAACCCCTCTCATAGAGGAAAATGTCTCCCTAAATGATTTCTGTGTTTTGTTGTAATAACACATGATAGACAGAACACTCTCAGAGACACGTTGATGGGATCTGAAAAAGATTAGGAAGTAAACTCATCAAGCTTAGGCTATTCCTCTTTAAGTTTTATCCAAATTAAAGCAAATGGTGCTTTATTCATCTCCAGTCCTTCATCCTTCCATTGCCACAGTTTACCTTGACAAATTGTAGTTAAAACTTCATTTGATGAAAAGAAAGAATTCCATAATTGTATACTCTATTGGCTTACAGCTGACAAAACCATGACACATTGTGGGTTGTGCAGAAATCATAGGTGGCTCAGGCCACAGGTTTGTAGATACCTGGAGTGGTCAACAAGTCAGTTGGCCAACGTCAACTGGCAAGGTCACGTAATGTCACAAATGTTTACAAACGCTGCCAATACTGCTAAACCCTCCTCTCAATTCGCATCTCACATGAGACAAATTAAAACCAACAGTTCGGAGACATGCTGCCTCCTAGAAGTGCACCCGGCTTAGCCTCCCATGCATCCTTCCCCGTACTAAGGCCCAGCCTGCTCAGCCCTTCTAGAGTATCCAAGATGAACACCCAGGACATTACCTTAAATTATTGGAAGAATAACTGTTTTTAAATCTTGATTTGGAAGCTATTCTTTGAACAGCAGTAAGTGGAGGAGTTTAGTTGGAAATTTCTAAAAACAATGACCACGTAAAGATACTCTTTCATTCACCGCACTAGCCCCTGTAGTTGGTAAACAAATGCCACTTTGGCTCTAATGTCTGTTCGTTCAGGGGAAAACACAGCTATGGAAAGAAATACCCCCACGTGGCTCACATTCATGGGCTGCTCCTCCTTAAAACCACCCTTTTACTTCTGTACCTTTAAAAGAAAAGCAATCTGTGTTACAGCTGAAGCTGATGGAGCTGATTATTGATTTTCATTTAAAACCTTGCCTCTCAGAGTCGTTCCTTACCTTCTGAAATGGGGATAATCACTTCGCTCACAGCCTATTGTGAGGACTTAAGGAGAAGATGAGCACCACGCCCATGGCACAGTGTCTGGTACAGAAACGAGCACAGGAATGTTCCTCGGTAGCAGTGGACAAATGCCAATGAGAAGGACTCCAGGTAGGGGACCAGCTTCTGAATCGCACTACACCTGCACTCTATCTCAGGAAGACCCAGTGTCAGGCTTTACCTTTGTATGACATTGCACCTGGAGCCGCTTTCTGTGGATGCTGGTCTTGGCTAAAAGTTTGGTCTGGGTTTTCCTTACTGACTTAAAGCAATGGTTCCCAACCTTTTTGGCATCAGGGACTGGTTTCATGGAAGACAATTTTTCCACAGATGGGGTAAGGGGGATGGTTTCAGGATGATTCAAGCGCATTACATTTATTGTGCACTTTATTTCTATTATTACTACATTGTAATATATAATGAAATAATAACACAACTCACCATCATGTAGAATTAGTGGGAGCCCTGAGTTTGTGTTCCTGCAACTAGATGGTCTCATCTGGGGGTGATGGGAGACAGTGACTGATCATTAGGCATTAGATTCTCATAAGGAGCTTGCAGCCTAGATCCCTCCCATGCGCAGTTCACAATAGGGCTTGCACTCCTATGAGAATCTAATACTGCTGCTGATCTGACAGGAGGCTGAGCTCAGGTGGTGACATGAGCCATGGGAAGCGGTGGTAAATACAGATGAAGCTTGGCTCACTCATTCACTGTTCATCTCCTGTTGTGCAACCCAGATCCTGACAGGGCACAGACCAGTACTGGTCCATGGCTGGGTGCTGGGGACCCCTGAATGAAAGGCGACCAGAGAGTGCATCCAGCTGGACGCTGCTATCGCAACATTAACATCCTCAGCCAGCTTCTGTTGCCAGGCCCCAGCACACTTTGATAGGTGTTGATAAATTTTCCTTGAGGAGGACTACACCAATTTACCCCCCTACCCACAGGCTTTTCTCATATCCTTACAAAAACTAGATATTGGTTGATTCTGTTTCTGCCTAATAGGAGGGGGAGACACAGATCTTATCAATTTGCATTTCCACATCACTAATGAGGCTGTGCTCATGTATTAGCTACACGTGTACTTTTTTGGTGAATTGTGCAGACTTTGCTAATTTTTCACTAGGCCGTCTTTTTAAGAAATGATTAATCCAGTATATATGCTGCAGATATTTTCTTGCAATGCATGGTCTAATTATTGACTGCCGTCGTCAGTGAGGAAACAGATGTCTGAAGCTGCCTACTCTTTGCTAAGAAACATACTTCTTTTTCTTTCACTGTTGAGTACACTTTAGGGTAAAAGGCTGCCTGTCTGTTTTTCACCAAGTCGAAGGGCTTTCATGCTTGTTTTTTAAAATGCACCCGAGGGAGCTGTCTGCTCCTGGGCCGTGCCCTCTGCTGGACTAGCCACTTTTGCTTTGTGAAATGAGAATGCCCAAGAACGATTTGGCCCCCCTCTTGGATCCTGAAACCTGCCCTGAGGGCTTCTGATTCCCAAGGTTGGCCTTCCTTCTGCTTCTCGTATTTTTCCAGTAGGGTGTAGTTCACTCTTGCACGTTGCTGAGGCTCAGCCTTTCAAGAAATCCTACAGGACACTCTGAAGAGCGGAGAAAGGAGTTTGCTGGGCTCCACTTTGAGTGTCTTGTTTGAGCAGCTGACGAGGCCTGTCGTGCTGGACGCATATTAACTGCAGTAGGGATGGCAGTGAAGCAGCTATGTTGTCTGGGGTCTATATTGCTGGGTTTCCTTGTTGTGCGCCAGGAAAATTTAGAACATGGACACACACGAGGAGTTTAGGAGCAGAGGTTTGATAGGCAGAAGAGAAAGAGATCTCCAAGTGGAAGGGACCAGCTGGTGGCCAATGCGCCGGATTTTATAGTCTGGTTTAAGAAGGCGGTGTCTGATTTACACAGGCCTCACAGATCGGTTGGATCAGGTATGGCGTTTACATAGTGCATGGGGGAAGGCTGGTCACCCCACCCTAATCCTATTATGCAAATGGACTTTCCAGTGGATCGGGGCCATCTTGTCTGCTCTTCACCGCACACGTGCTGGCAGAGAAGGGAAGGTGGAGCCGCTATTCTGAACATGTCTAGTCCCTCGCTCCCATCGGCATTCCCTCATGCAGACTCCCAGCTTGCTTGTCTCTGTTTGCAACTCGAGTTTACAGGCTGGTCGTTGTTAGAAAATGATTTGGGGCTGCTTTGTCGTGAAAAAGAGAAGCCTTACCGAGGACTCCCATGCCTTCACTATCTGCCTAAGTAATTTCTTCTTCACTCCTGTATCAGCAGGTTTGGGAGGCTGAAGAAAAGACCCAGAGCCAGCACACAAGACGTAGAGTTCACTGAGGGGAACTTTTACACAGAATGATCCGGCTGTGCTGGGCTGGATGGGAGAACTGCAGTCGCTTGCAAAAGGCATGCAGTTTACACAGCACTTCGCTAAGCGGCCTCCCAACTACCTCCACCCAAACCTTCATTTAACCCAAACAAACGGCCTTTATCCCTGGTATTGCTGCGTTCTGTGGTGTGGGCTGGGGGCTCAGATGTTCCTCATAGATAAGGAATAAATCTCCAGGATGGCCACTCCCAGATTCCTTGGCTTGGAACAGAGCTAAGGAATCATGCATACATGGCCATTCTCAGGGTGTTCTTAAGTTATCGCTGTCAAGTGTACCTGCCATAAGTGGCCAGGAGTCCAGGAGCTCACAAGCAGGGCACTTTCTTCCTGTCTTTGGACGTCTCCGTGCTACAGAAACTCACTCACCCTTCTCTGCTTCTCCTGCCTCTTCCTTGGGTTGCTCTGGGCTCAGACTTTACCTTTTCCTCCTCTAAAGTCACTGGCAGACTGGGCATGGTGGCTCATGGCTGTAATCCCAGCACTTTGGGAGGTGGAGGCAGGTGGATCACCTGAGGTCAGGAGTTCGAGACCAGCCTGGCCAACATGTCAAAACCCTGTCTCAACTAAACATACAAAAATTAGCTGGGTGTGGTGGCAGACACCTGTAATCCCAGCTACTCAGGAGGCTGAGGCACAAGAATTACTTGAACCCGGGAGGTGGAGGTTTCAGTGAGCTGAGATCGTGCCACTGCACTCCAGCCTAGGTGACACAGTGAGGTTCTGTCTCAAAAAAAATTTAAAAATTAAATTAAATTAAATTAAAAATTAAAGTCACTGGCATCCATTGTATTTCCCACGTCTAGTGGCTAAAACATGACTTCTGAGATGAAAATCCGAAATTCTTTTCTCAGCAGCATCATCTGTCAGTTGATTGACACTGGGCAAGTTACTTAACCTCCCCGTGCCTTAGTTTCCCCATCTGTAAGTGCATTAATAATTGTAATTGCCTTATCTCATAGGGCTGTTGCGAGGGTTTAACGGGACAGTGGACATATTGAGGGGGTCAGTAACTGGTGAGTACTGGCTATCTTAAGCCACAAGGTTGGCTCTGGTGTAGGAAGTAATCTTTCCTGCTTCTCTTCCTAACCGCTTCTCACTGCACCCTTCAACTCCTTTCTTGGCACAGACTCTGTTCAGTGATCTGACGCTGCAGCGACAGCCCCATCCGCAGCCCTCTGGAAGCCACATCACACAGGGGAGTCCAAACACAGGCTCCAGCTGACACAGGAACCTCCTCAGCCAGCAGAGTTTGGGCCTCACCTCCCGTCTCAGGGAAGAGAGCCTCGGGGGCAGGGAGCCTGGTCCTTGTCTGTCTATCACATTCCACAGGTGATTCTGATGCATGTCACCTGTCTGAGACCTGACCGAGCTTCCCTGCCTCAGAGTGGTGGGCTCTGCTGTGGGGCTGTGGACTGCAGAGAACCTTCTGGCTGTGCAGCTGAGAACTGAGTCAGTGCAAGAGCGCCTGGCTCCTGTTTGACTTTGAGCAGCTGAGGTTAGCAGATGGGCAAAGGCTGCGGTTCCTCTGGAGTGGAGGCAGCAGCTTGCTTGTTGTAGACGTCATTTGCCCTGTGGGTGAGAGCCAGTAGTCCCCAGGCAACCTGGGCAGCAGGGTGGAGGGCTTCCCTGCAGGAGGGGCACTGCCAGCCTGCACTCTCTAAGTTCATTTCTCTCTCCCTCACCTCCTTGTTCGGCCACCTTGGCCGCTCATCCTTCTCCACAGGAGATGGGCAGGAGGTCGGTTTGTCCCACTGCGATGACAAAGCTTCATCACTCCAAACAGCTTTAGAAAGATGTTCCCAGATAGGCTCAGGGAGGGAGGACTGTGGACTGAGGCCTTAATACATGAGATGGACCAGGGTACAGTTGTGGGGGGGGCCTTGCGGTACCTGATAGAGACCCTGCCCCTGATTTGAGGGGGCCACGGCTCCCAGGTTCTGTGCGGAGGGTCTGAGGCAGATGGGAGCAATGCCGCGTGCCGGAAAAGCCCTGTATAATTAGGGAAGATGCTGTCTTTGAAAGAAAAATCAATACCCTTGAACTCATTAGCCAGAAACGTTACAAACATTTAGAACAAAAGGTTTCAGCTAACACAGCTAGTGTAAAAAGGGCAAAAAGGCAAACCTATTTATGAAAACTTAAAATAGTTTACCTGAGTTGTAAGAACTATGAACTTTAGTTCACTGTGGAGGCTCAGAAATCCCACAAAAGAAAAGCAACAGCTCTACTAAAAACAATTTATAGCCTGGAAAAAAATCTTAATGTTCTGGTTTTCATAATAATGTAATTTATGCAGTTTCTTGGAAGGAAAATGGCCAAATTTTTAAATGCTTCTTTAATCGTATAACTTCAGAAGTGCTATAATCTGGATCATCTAGGGGTATTTATAATCCAGTTTGCTAAGGGAAAGAGTGTGCACACTGGCTTGGCTGGGTCCGTGGGCATCCAGGAGCAGGCTGACTCTCCCGGTCTCTGACCAAGGAGGTTTTCTTTTTTGTTCATGATCAGCAGTGGGACCACAAGGCCTGGGCTATACCGGGGCATCATCATTTCCAAGAACATCTCTGTTAAGGTGCACCAGCCTGCCAGCTTCTGTAGCAATTGCCTCTGGTTCCCCACTGTTTGCTCCCGCTGGGGTTAGAGCCCCGCGTGCTCACTCCAGCCTGCAGGGCATCATCTTCCTCTCTGCTGACACCAGGGGAAGCAGGCAGAGAACCTGTGGCCTGTGCTTGACTGCTTCTGGTTAAGAAGCCACCGCCAACCCCAAAACACACACACACTCACATGCACGTTTGTACATACACACACGCACATACACTCGTGCAAGCCCACACATACACACACCATCACCCTCATGCACACATCCTCCTTCTCACATGCATGCTCACACATGCACACACACAGTCATACTCATGCATGCATCCTTGCTCTCACATGCATGCTCACATGCACACACACCATCAACTATGCACACATCCTCCTCACACGCATGCTCACACACACACACCATCACACTATGTACACATCCTCCTCACATGTATGCTCACACACACACACACCCCATCACACTCAGGCACGCATCCTCCCTCTCACGTGCGTGCTCATACACGCACACGCACCATCACACTCATGCACGCATCCTCCCTCCATGTGTGCGCTCACACGTGCACCACACACCAGGAATCTAGTCCCAGAACTGCCACTTGCCTCTATGACTCTAGCGCCATCAGGGATTCCATGAATCAATGGCCCCCACCTCATTCTGCCTCTCTCCTTCCCACATCATGAACGATGCAGATCTGTTTACCCCTCACAACAGGACTGGCACCCATTTCACTTAAGTGACACTCTGCCCAAGTCACTGAAGGTTTTCTGTCTGTGGGAAAACAAAAAGTAGGGAAACCTACTTTTGAAAATTGCAGCTGGTGGAGAGTCACCAAAAATAGGAAACTGAGTTTTCCACAGCACCAAAGCAACAGCACAGTCACACGTTCCAGAATAATCAGCCCTTTACAGAATTTGGATGGGAGACTGATAACATTAGCATCCAAGATCATTGTATAGTTCATGACTCATTGTTCTCGTCTGTTTCCCTTTGTCTGTGTGCACTCGTCAAGCTGACGGTGCGCAGACACTGCCCATCCCAGTGGTACCTACGGACCCCCCGGGTTCTCTCACCATCACTGCCCCCGAAGTCCTATTCCATGTTCAAGGTGAAGCCAAACACAATTTCCCAATCCCCACCCCCAGTTCCATGAGAATCAATCTTCCTTCTTGTTTGGTTCTTAACAGACTTCCTACACTCAATTCTCCAAAATGGAATGTGTCAGCTTCCCAGACCAGGGGCTTCTCAGGGCTCTCAGACCCCTGTGCCCCATCCTGAAATGGGGGGCCATCAACACCATCCCTTCCCCCCGTCCCCAATTCCCCCACAAGCCCGTCAGTGCTATCCAGTTCACTCCATCCATTCATCTCCACTTGCCCTGGCCCAGCCCCACTCTCCTCTGGTACCCGGATCAATGTGGCAGCCTTGTCAGCAGCCTCCACAAACCTGCTCTTAGGTGGAGAAGTCCAAGGCTCTGTTCACAGCCTTCCCTCCTTCAAACCTCATTCATTCCTTCCACACATTTTTATTGAACACCTACAATGTGCCCGGCACCCTGGGAACAGATCAATGAACAAAACGGGTCAAAAATCCATGTCCTCAAAGAGCTAATATTCCGAGGCAGGGGGATGGGTGTGCTGAAGGCAGATAATAAATAACAAATACAGCAAACAGCAAGTTATGTTTACGTTAAGCTAAAACGTGGTGAGCACTCTGGGTGGAAGCAGAGCAGGGTGGCCGTCTAGGGATATTGTCCAGGGAGGAGAGCCTGCGGGCAGGGGCACAGCTTGGTAAGGGCTGTGAGGCTGGACTGTGGAGGTGTGAGCAGTTTGGCAGAGGAGCTCTCTGCAGGCTGGAGGCCAGAGACGAGCAGAGGATGATGAAGAGGTCACGGGAGATCATCCCACAGGCTGGACTCTGATTCTGAGGGTGGGAAGTGGAGGGGTTTTGGAGGCTGTGTCGAGAACAGGCCTGGGGGAGGCAAAACAGGAAGATGAGGGTGAAGGCTTTGGCGGGGGCTCAGAGCCTGGCTGGGCCCAGCAAGGCCCCGTGGGGGAGTGGGAGTCTCTGCATAGAATCGGCCGACAGACCAGGCGTGGGCCAAGAGATCACCCCGGCAGCACCCCATGTTTTGTGGCCACTGGACTGAGAAGGTGCAGTTGTTCTTCATTGAGACTTGGTGTTGCTGGGGAGACAGGAGCCCACCGAGTCTTCAGCAAGCCTAGTGTGGGTGTCTGTCCGCCACTGAAGCAGAGATATTGAGTAAACCGAAGGGTATTCCCGGAGAGGAGGGCTGGAGACATCGAAAGTGGTCCGCGGAGGACGGTGTGAGTCCCAGCAGTGACTTTCCCATTGCCCCAGAACTGGACCGAGACGAGCCCTCTCCATGTTACACTTTCTGCCCTACACCCCACCCGCCTTCTTCATCCCCTCCCTGGGCTCTTCCCCAGGGAAGTTATCCCGTGCTGCAGGCTTAGCCCCTCTCTCCAGGGTGGCTCAGCTCCTGACGCTGCCTCCAAGCACCACACAGTTGGTCACCACTCGTGTAAGAAACCACGCCAGGGCTGGAGCCGTGTCTGCTTCCTTCTCTTTGTATCCTCTCACCAGGCACGAGGCCTGGCCTGGAGGAGCCGTGCAATAAACACGGTGGCTATTGACTGAGACGAGGAACCTGCTGCAAATGTCTCCTCCTAAGATCCATGAAACTCAGGAAGGCCCCTTGCTAGGCTCAAAACAGTCATCAAAATGTTCCCTCCCTGACGGGAGACTGACTTGCAGACGGGTGATTTCCAGGCCTGCACACGGTGGAACGGGGCAGAGGGACACAATATGAGGGGTATCGTGACGATTTTCGTAAGTTCAAAATAGCTGCAGTTTTCACACTGCTCCTCCGCACACTGCTGCTTGCACCCCGTCCCGTCTGTGCTCTGCAGGCTTCTTTCCCATGTGAAGCCCGAGTTTGTCCCATAGAAGGAGCTCGCCATGTGCCCGCAGGGCCCGGGAGGATGTGATTTGGGGTTTGCCCTGCCCTTGCTCTACCCCCGATCACACAGGTCAGTGTCTCCTGCTGGTTCTCACTCTGATGTTTTAAACTTTGTTTCTTGGAGCCTAAGGAGGTTGAGCAGGCGTGGGGAGAAAAGGGGAAACTAAGGCCTGTCTCTGAGCCCCCTCGTCCTATTTCAGACAGAACGTTTTTCCTGATGTTCTTAGACAGAGGTGGCCCAAGTCAGCTTTTATTTGAAAAGGGATCTGTCTGTTTTAAAATAAAAAGTTGGAAACCATTTTTTTTCTGGAGCTTGGAGGCCCACTCCCAGTGACTGTGAATCTGAGGCTGGAAGCCGTCTCCTGAGGCCAGTCAGGCTCTCCTTGTCCTCAGTCGTGCCATGCTCATCCTGTCCCTTACTGAGGGACCCAACACCATTCCAGAGACACATTTGCCCAAGTCAGGAAAGCTGCACGCACAGCCGACTCCATGCTGGATCTCACAATTACTAAAAACCGATGGCAATCAACAGCCTACCCACCCCCAGTTAACTGTCCCTCAACAGGGAGTGGTAAGCAAGGGGCCACTGTCCCAGCCACACCATGGGTGGGAAACTGGGGCCTCCCAAGAGAAAGGGGACACGGGAATTGAAAGACATCCAGGACAGATCATACATGGAAAAAGCAAGACGCAGAACAGTTGGTAAATTCCAGTTCTATTTTCGTTAAAGAAAAAACAGCACATCTGTCGGTGTGTGTGTGTGTACCTATACAAATATGTATCCCTATAAATTTTAAACCCTGAAAGGGTACATACACAAAACTACTGATTCCGATTGTTTCTGAGAGGGAATAAAGGGTGAATATTTACTTCTTAAGTTGTAATCTTCCGTATTGGAAATTTCTGACTTTTTTGGTAATTGAACATCGATAATAAACATTTTAAAAGTTGGTGTTTTCAAAGATATGAGTCAGTTTTTGAAGTTTCCCAGGGACACTTATTTTGAACTGTTAAATTTAATAAGATTATGGGCCAAAGCCTTGGGAAAAAACACAAGTCTATAAAAATCAAGTTTATTTTTTCTCATATCCTTTGTACAGAACTGTTCTGTGAGTTGGGAAGTAAAGCAACTCCGCTCTCACATCCAAAATATGCTCTACCTATCTGTGAATAACATCGGAGGCACGTTCACATTTGTGTACATGTAAGAAGCTTGGTTTCATGTTGTCAGGAACATAGAACTTGTATGTGTGACTATAACCCTGAATAAACCCAGTTTCTATGATATGCTATGCTCATAGTTGAAAAGAACATTCCATTATTTGAATCTCCTGCTCATTCTCAAAATGTTTTAAAATTCAAGGGACTGTTTACCACATGTTGTCTGGATAGAATTTGACTTTACTTCTGATGTTGCTTTTTCTTTATGTTTTGCACTTTTATGGATGTAATTAATTTTCTATTTTATTTCATTTTTTTGAGAGGAAGAAAAGCAGGTAACAAGGATAAGTAGGCTGTGTACCCAAATATAAGTAGAGACAAATGATGTCTTTAAAATCTCTTTCTCTCGCTACAAAAATGGGGTAAGTCTGTGATTGTTGTTGCAGCATATGTTGCAGCATAATTGATGAAGGATATTAGATCCCTGCAGACTTTTTCTGAGACTCTAAAGATACGGATAGGAAAAAAACTGAGATGAGTCAGGCAAAGAAAGTAGGTTTGTAAAATTTGTGACAGTAATTTACTAAAATCTCTTTTGAGTCTTTGATATTTTATTTTGCTTTGGTTTTATTTTTTTATTTTTCTTCTTGAGGATAATTGAGAAAATATATTTACTCCTAAATCGTGAACAACGGCTGTAACATAGCGATCTATCTTAAATCCTTTCTGGACCGAGAAGAGGGATGATTAAACACACCCTTTTAGGTCCAGCATGAGCCGTGTGGAGGAGGCTGTTGGAAATGTGCGTACACACATCTGCAGCTTGGCCATACCTTGTGTTCTTGGATCCATCCTTGTGACTCTTTTCTCCAAATCTTCCTGGGACTGTAACCTCCCCATGGGGGGACCATATGGGAGGGGCTCACGGGAGAGCAGGAAGCAGCATATGGCAACTTGGAAAGTTCATGGCAGGGTGGGTGAGGACATTTCTACTTGAGGTCAATGGTGCAATTGACTTTCGGGCCCATTGGCAAGGACCTCAGAAGACAGCTGTTCCTGCTGCTGCTTCCAAGGGTCCATATGGGCTCATAATAAATTCGAATGTGAATTTTCCTTGGAACGTATATGCCTGAGATTCCTGATGAAGTTGTCAATGCAGTCATCTCCTCCCCAGCTTGATTCAACAGCTGAGTCTGAAGAATAAAACAGGGGGCCCATTTTCAACTAATGAGTAGTCAGAAGGTTTAGGTACTTGCTCTAAGGAAATAGCTGGAATGTGTTAACTTTAGAGAGAGAAGCTATTATCTTAGCTATCCACCTATCAGTCTATCCATCCATCCATCCATCATCCATCCGTATCTATCTGTCTATCATCCAGCTATCTTATGGTAGTATTTACTTAAAAAGAGATTCCATAGAAGCTCTCTTATTTTGAAAAGAAAATATTGAGTGAGATGGTACCATTTTTTAGAAGTAATAGCTACAATGATGCTGAAAGTATAAATGACATAAATTAGTACAAAAATTGGAAAGCTTTCACAGTTGGGGTGCCAAGTCTTCATAAGTGCACTGGTGGAGCCACTCTGCTGCAAAGCTTGCAGAACACTCGGTGTTCCTGGCAGGCGACAGGATGAGGGACTGGGAAAAGCCACTGTGACCCCTCTCCCCTTCATGAAAGTTTCCTTTTAAAATGCACCCCTCACTCCCCGTCATGTATAAGTGAAAGGAAAAGCACGTTTCACCCTCAATTTCTCCCCTCCTTTCCCTTTTCTCCCAGGTGAAGAGGATGGCTTGTGTTTTCCAGGCTTTTGTAAGCAGTCTTTTTAAAGTTGTACCTGGGTCTTTGTCAGGCTAGAAAAGCAGGCAGATATCTCAGAAACAATCCCATTTTTTTACCTCTAACAAACCTAAGGAAACATAATCTGAAAGGGTTTGGGGGCTATCTTAGTCACTTTCATGCTGCTGTAACAGAATACCACCAGCTGGGTCATTTATGCTGGAAAGAAATGTATTTCTTATAGTTCTAGAAGCTGAGAAGTCCACTATCTAGATGCTGGTATCTGGCGAGGGCCTTCTTGCTGAGACATTCCATGACAGAAATGCAAAGAGTATGTTTGAGAGAGAAGGGAAAGGGGCTGAACACGTCCTTTTACCAGGAACCCACTCCCATGATAACAGCAGTAATGAGCTTTTCCTTCATGACGTAAGCACTGCTTAAAGGCCCTGCCTCTTCACACTGTTGCATTGCGTTTAAGTTTCTGACACATGAACTTTGGGAGACCCATTCAAATCATAGCAGAGAGAGTTGTGGTGACAAAAAATAAAGTCTGCCCAAGATGAGGAATGTACCAGCTCCTATGTCAGCATTCAAGATCTTGCAAATTGTATTCTTAGAAGGATGTTTATATTCTTCCTGTTGCTTCTCATGACATTGAATTTGGGAGTGTGTGTGTTTCACCAGTTGGCACCAGAGTGATGTGTGGAAGAAAGAGACACATGGGTGAGGAGATGTGGATGCCTGCTGGTGAGAGCCCACACCAGCCCAGACTGTTATTCTGGTACCAAGAGGCACATCCTAAATGGGAAATCCCAGCAGGGGAAGGTACCGCATTGTCTCTGGGAACCGCATTGTCTCTGGGGCAACCTTTTGGGCAAGAGAAGGCGTTAAGCCTGCTCAGGTCTTGGCCTGTTTTAGTGTTGTTCTCTGTATTAGTCAGGGTCCACTAGAGGGACAGAACTAATAGGATAGATGTATATATTAAAGAGAGTTTATTCAAGAGAATTGACTCACATGATTACAAGGTGAAATTCCACAATAGGCCATCTGCAAGCTGAGTAGCAGGGAAGCCAGTCCAAGTCCTGAAACCTCAAAAGTAGGGAAGCTGACAGTGCAGTCTTCAGTCTGTGGCTGAAGGCTCTAGAGCCCCTGGCAAATCCCTGGTGTAAGTCTAAGAGTCCAAAAGCAGAAGAACTTGAAGTCTGATGTGCAAGGGCAGGAAGCATCCAGCATGGGAGAAAGAAGAAGGTCGGAGGACTCAGCAGGTCTGCCTATTCCACCTTCTTCTGCCTGCTTTATTCTAGCCATGCTGGCAGCGGATTAAATGGCATCCACCCAGACTGAGGGTGGGTCTGCCTCTCCCAGTCCACTGACTCAAATGTTCATCTCCTTTGGCAACACCCTCACAGACACAACCAGGAACAATACTTCGCATCCTTCAATCCAATCAAGTTGACATTTAATATTAACCGTCACATTCCCCTTGGACTATGGAGGCCATCCTACACTACACAGTTGAAAATCTTCCTATTCAACCATTTGTTTCCCTTTAGTTGTTCTAAACCCTTCGAGAAAATCTTATTCAACTTCATGTGGTATAGAGAATGAAGGGCTGGGGCTGAGAAGGCAGGGCGCTTAGGCCACTGTCACCCTCTGCTCTGCTGGGGTACCCAAGCGAGGATGTGGATTCTGGAGAAGAGGAGGAGGAGGAAGGGGCAGCCGCAGGGGTGTGGGGGCAGCCCCTGGAGGGTGACTGGATTTCACGTTTGGAGTGGAACCCACCTAAGATGTCGACTCATAAGGGACCCCAACAAGTCAGTTAGTGGCTGTAAATAACTTACAATGCTGAGCAAGCTGCTGAAATGGGCAGAGGAGGCATCAATCTGGAATCTTGGAGAGGGAGACGTGCTGATAGATGGTTGGCAGAACAAGCCACTGAAGCGCATCTTAACAAATGGACCTCACTTCTGGCGATGTGGTAATGAGCTTAGTGGATAACAGGAGTGGAGTGAACTAGGATACCTTTCTGTCTCTTTTAAGCGCTTAAGCCTTTCCATAAAAATCTGTCTCGGGGAAAACCAGCTCGTTTTATATCCACGTATTGTGGTTCCATTGGTTCTGTTTTTCCTGGTGAAAGCATATACCAAGCAATTATTAATAGCTCAGTGTCAAGTTAGGAGGAGGTATTGATCTGAAGAAAGCACTTTTCTCAATTGCTACCAGCTTTGGAGATTGAAATTGACATTAAGCCTTCTAATTCCTTGGAAGAAACAAATGGAAATCTATAAAAGAAGGTTGACTGGGGACTAAAAAAAGAAATTGGTTGGGAAAGAAAAACTAAAACTGTAAATGAAAAGTGTTGGAGACAGACATTTATGTGGGCAAGAGTATGCCATGGTGGAGGATGAGGAGCCACCACAGAGCCTTTGTGGATGCCTGATGCCACAGGATTGGCGTTTACCACTCATTCACAAGGGGACAGCGGAGTATTTCACAGCCACAAACGGGTGCTGTTATCATGGACTTCAGCTCTAACCTGAAGTCTTCCTGAAGGAGTTTTACCAGCTAACAGGTGGGACTTGTCCATGTTAATAACACAGCACAGGTGGGCTGCATCCTCTGCTCGCCAAAGGGGGATACCTAGAGTCAGCATGGCAAAGTTGACTGATCAGGGAAGGCAGGCTAGGGTTTTCCTGAGGTCTGGAAGGGAATTCTGCTAGTCCAGGAATGATTTGGGAGCAGTGAGGCAGGAGGGGACTGTCAGAGGCAGGAATAGGCCTCCTGAAACCAGGGGGTCTTTGAGTGAGGATTTTACAGGCACTTAGGTCATTCCTGTGGCCATTTGAATAATGAGGACTGAGATCACAAGGACATTCACGCTCCTCTGTTGTCTCCGTGCCTCTCCACATGTTGGAATATTCTCCCCACCTCCTCCACCAGATAGGTGCCCCTCCGTCCTTCAGGGTGTCTCCCATTTCTCCCTTTCCCCTTCTCTTCTGAGACGACCTCTGGTCCCCTTCTCTGCACGCCCCTTAACCTTGGCACATAGCTCTGTCATTGTGGATACAATCAGTGCATGTCCTTCCCTGAGGCCATGAGGGGACCTCCATGTCCCCACCACCCAGCTTAGTGCCCAGTGGGTGTCAATGAGTGACCTGTGATCAGCATGAGATTCTCACAGATCCCTGACCATCTAGGAATAAGGAGAACTTGGAGGTGAATACAAAGAAGAGCCATGAGGCTAGTAAGTGGATTGGGTCAGGAATGGACTGGAGGATGACTCAGGAAGCCAAGCACGGGTGACAGAAGGGGGTGATCAAGTTTAGATTGGAAGGGCAGGTATTTTTACCTGTTTAGTTCACTTGTGTATGCCCAGTGCCTGGCACATTACAGATGCCCAATGAATGTTTTGCATGGATGTGTCCAACTTACCCTGCAGAATAAGGAGTTTGAGTTGAGTGTGATGAAGGATTTCCTTGCCACAATTATACTGGGCTCTTGGAATTGATCATGAAATTCTGTCTCTGGAGGAAGTCAAGTCCCTGGAGCCAGGCTCTGCTTAATAAACATTTCCTGAGGGCTAAAAAGTAAATAGTTTCTTAAACTACTGGGGCACTGGGTTTCTTAAACTACTGGGGAAACTCTGCTTCCCCAAGCTGGCAAACCATGAGAACTCCCATAGAAACATTTTAAAATGCAAATATGCAGGCTCCACCTCAAACCTCCTTAATCAGTATCTCTAGGGATGACTCCAGAGTCAGCATTCTTTTTTTTTTTTTTTTTTTTTTTTTAAATCTTCCCCTGCCATTCTGAGGATCAGCCAGTTTGGTTTGCCAAATTTTGGCAGGGAAAAATAATCAACTAGGACATTCTGCAAACTAGCTAGTGCTAATCCAACCAGCTAATACTAATGTACTTTTGGTATAGTTCTTCATGGCCAGGGGGCCAATGTTACACTAGTAAACTGTGGCAGGACCAGCTGGAAGTGGGTGAAAAATGCCCCTTTCGCAAATCTGCCCTTCACTCTGCCGAATACTCCACAAAGTGCATATTAATTTCCAATACCAAGGACTCCCCTCTACAAAAGCAAACACTGCATTTCAGGGAGAGTCAATTGTTATATAATACACCTGGATTCATTCCCTATGGCTGTAACAAATGACCACAAATTTACCAGCTTAAAGCAACAACAATTTATTCCCTTGCAGTTCTGCAGGCCAGAGCCCAAACTCAGGTTCACAAGGTCGAGGTGTCAGAGGGCTGGTTCGTTCTGTAGGCTCCAGGGGGAATTTCCTTCTTGCCTCTTCCAGTGCCTGGTGGCTGCCCCTGTTCCTGGGCTTGTGGGCACCTCACTCCAAGCTCTGCCTTCGTGGTCACACCTCCTCCCTCCTACAAAGACACTTGTGATGACTTTTAGGGCCCACCTGGATCATCTCAGAATCCTTAATCGCATCTGCGAAGTTCCTTTTGCTATAGAAGGAGCTGTTCACAGGTTCCAGGATGAAGATGTGGGCATCTTTGGGGGTTCATGATCAGCTGACCACTCACCTTCGTCTGGATGAATGAACCATGCAGACACTTGACAAGTTACTTGACCTCCTAAATGTAACAAAAATCAGCTTTGGGGAGTGAAGGGTCATTTTTGTTTGAAGAGAGAGAACTGCAGAGCGAGGAGAACGAAGGATGCGGTCCCTGTGTCTGCCAGAGGTGAGTGAACCCTGGGGTCCGAGAAGCAGAGCGAGGTTGCCTGTGTGTTGCAGGGAAAGGGCAGGAAGGGCCAGGCAAGCACCACCTCTTCCTGCGGGAGGCTTTTAGGGGAAAGGGTAAGGATTCCACACCTGCCCTGCCACCTCTGTGTCCGAAGGTGAATGCTTTGGGAAAGAGACTTTTAGACACATGTTAGTGATTAACACCGTTGCTGTAACCTGTACACAAAGATTGTGCCCATACCAAGGCATCAAGTTCCCAAAAGGAAACCTTTAATTTCCCCTTTGTTTATTTTATCCTTTTAACCTAAAGCCACACTGTTCTGAGAAACTTTCTTCTCCTGCAAAGCAAGATGTCACTGACGTGAACCTGAGAGCATTTCTAAGCTTCGCAGCTGCAAATATTATCATGGAGACTAGCAGATTACAAATCACCCAGAGCTTTTGACAAGGTCTTTAAGGAAGGTCAAAAGGAAGGGAGTATTTTTTTAAACGTACCTCAAGATTCCAAATAGAAAGTTCCTGAACTTAAATAACGGTATTTTTTAAAAAGAGACATTATTTTCCTTAAAGCATGAGTAAATTACGATGCTTTTGTATTTGCCACCAAATGAAGTCGTTTAAAATGAAACACTCTTTTGAGCTGCTCATACTGGGAACGGGCTTGGAAATGAGTGGGTGTCCCCTCCTCTGGGTGTGTGGGAACGCGTTTTCTTTGCGAGCCTTCCAATGGGAGAATGAGCCCTGTGACCTGTGGCAGGTGGCCAAGAGGAGAGCCCTAGGGAGGGTGTCTCCGTGCAGGCCTTGGAGACCATAGCAGGATCTCAAGCCACCCTCTTCCATTGGGGTCGGAGAGGAAAACACCAGGACAATGACACCTGCAGCCCATGCCCTGGGAGCCAGGCTCTCCTCCCTCAGCACATGCGTGGCCCTGCTGGCCTCTGCCCTTGAATGTAGGAGACTCACTGCTGGCGTGGGGTCTGTGCTGTGGCACTTCAAATGGAGAGACCTGGGGAAGAGCCAGCCTCAGAGGCTGACAGCACACAAGACACATGGACTGCTGGTGGTCAGTGGTTCGCCTTGGCAGAAAGGCAGACTCGTGTGTTTCGGAGCTCTGTAGTTTGCAGAAACACAGTCTCCTGCATTTCAGAGCTCCTTCTGAGCTCTGTATTTTGTTGGGTTTTACTTTATTAAGTAGGATCAAATGCCCTCAAACTTCAGAAGGGTCAGAGGCAACGATGCATAGTGCTGAAGGGCACAGGTGGTTCACGCCACATCGTCACCACCTAGTGCATGTGTGCCTTGGTTTCCCTGTTTGTGGGTCAGATGTGGTCAACTCTCAGAAGCGCTGGGCACAGTGCACTCAGTGCCTGAGACTGGGCCTTATTTGTTCCTGAATCCTTAGCACCACACACAGTGCCTGGCATATAGTTGGTGCTCAAATGGATTGTGTGATAGTATTTTCCTAACTAGAGCACCCTGTGATTGATAAAGGTTGATGCTTTGATGATTGCAGCTCAGAAAAATGCTGTGAACATTCGCAGGGCTCGACTTTCCTATTTAGGGATGACCACTATAAACTTATTTCCATGGCTACGTGGACAGTTATTCTCTTTACATGACACAATTACATTAGAATTATTAATTCAACCCAAACTAAGTACTGCAGCCATTGTGGGAGAGTGAGGCAGTGAGGAAATGCACCCAGCCCAGATTTGGCTCTGACATAGGGGTGCTGGACGCCGGGGACCTGCCTGTGCCTGCCCCCTCTGCCTATCGCTCTGGCTCGGGTCTGCCCTGGGGAATCATTTGAAGGGAGCCCTCACATGAGGAGGGTTGCCATGGCTCCAAGGCTGAGATATTCTGGGAGATTCTTGCAGTGTGAACAGGACTTGGTGGGAAACCGTCCGCCCTCTGGCTCAACACAGGGGCTGTAGCATCTAGAAAGCAGCCCTGTGGCCAGACAACAAAGACAACAGCAGAGGGTCCCGGTGTGAGGCGTGACTCCCACCCAAGACAAATGACTGGAATGAGAGGAAGAGAGCAGGCGAGGCTGCGAGGGTGACAGAAGAAAAACATGGCAAGGGTCTCTAGGACCCTACAGAGAAGAATGATATTTGAGGACTTAAGTGTAACAATTTGCATCATTGGAAAGGAATTTTCACCCATAGCAGTGGTGTAGTCCAGTCTGCAGAACTTCAGCGAGGCCCCGAGTATTACAAATGAGTGTGTCCCACGAAGACACAGGACTTTGCCTACGAGTGCTTTGTGGGGGTTTCAGAATGTTGTCTATACTTAAAAGAAAGAAAATTGTACCTTGGAGGGGAAAAGTCTGTGATGCACTGATGCTCTGCCCGACCAGGTCCCAGAATGATGGGCCTCCACCGCCCACCGTGCTCTGAATGGCACAAGCAATACTTAAAACCAGCATTTGCAGAGGCTGCTTCCCCCAAACACCCCTCAACAGCCTGCCAAGAGCTTCCATAAATTTAACTTCCATGAATTTCCATCTCCATCCTGCTCTGGCATCCATGAGGCTCTGTCTTTGAAACACTTTCAAAGGCTCCATCTCTGCACCCTCCCTCCCCGTCTCTCCTGTCTTCTCTTTCTGGCGTTTCTAAGGTGGACTTGCATCAAACAACACACAGAGTCCAAGAGGCCTGTGCTGCGGCCTCTCTGCCTCTCAGCGTCTGTGGAGCACCGAGGCCCCCACTGCACTGTGCTGAGGCCACCGCCTCTGTGAACACCCACTGAGTCCAGGTGCCTCCTAGCTCTGAGTGACAAAGGCAAGGAGACACTGTTCCTGAGCTCGAGTACCTCCTGCTATAACTGGGGTGACCTGGGCCATTCTTTAGGAAAATCCGTGACCCAGAAATGATTTCTTTCAAGACTATGACCTGCCCCAGATCAGGTGCACCCCCTTGGTTATAAAACAGAAGATGAAGATGCTTTGGCTCTTGTTTTCACTTTCCCCCAAGCCAAACAGTGCTGACATCAGTTATGCTGTGCTGCTCCTGTCTTTCGAACCATGCATGTTCACTTTGTTCTCGTTCCTTCTAGTCTGTGCCAGCACTTTGATCAGTGTGACACAGGAGAGCTGATTGGAATGCTGAGAGCTTAGGCTAAATGAGCTGAAGGAGGTCAGCGCAGTGGTTCACACCTGTAATCCTAGCATTTTGGGAGGCCAAGGCGGGTGAATCACCTGAGGTCAGGAGTTTGAGACCAGCCTGGCCAATATGGTGAAACCCCATCTCTACAAAAAAATTCAAAAATTACCCAGGCGTGGTGGCGTGCACCAGCAATCCCAGCTACTCAGAAGGCTGAGGCAGGAGAATCTCTTGAAACTGGGAGGTGGAGGTGGCAGTGAGCAGAGATTGAGCCACTGCACTCCAGCCTGGGATTGAGCCACTGCACTCCAGCCTGGGCAATATGGCAAGGCTCTGTCTCAAAAAATATATAATAATAATAATAATAATAATAATAATAAATGGGCAGAAGGAGAGGGTTCAGGATGTAAATAGCTGTAGACAGCCTCAAGAACATTCTCCAAAGCTGAAGATGCTCTCTGTCTGGGATGAAGCTGCCCTATTGGGGCTTCATATCCTCTTCCCACTGTTAATCCTTGAATCCTTGTGCTCACTTCAGTGGGGGGGACCTTCCTAAGACAAAAGCCACAGGATGGCAGATCGCCTTCCCTTTGCATGCACGGCACCAGGGTTGTGTTTGAAAACCCATGCCTGTGCAGAGAGAGGATGGCCTGGAGCCACACTGCTTCCAGCTATCCCAGCTGGGGGCCGAGGACCAGGGCTGTCAGGGCAGGCATCCCCCAGGGCTACAGAGGAAAAACAGGTCCTTTCCAACTGTCCTCAGGGGCGATGGGACTATAGTGAAAGCAGCCACCACAGCAGAGATTTCTTCACAATTCCAGTTCTTTTTTCTTTCAAGGCCTTTTGTAGATATCTGCAAAAGAGGACCTGAGGGAGTCAGCAGAGGCCTTTCTGGTGCTGGTAGCAGGGAGGTGTTGCTCTTTGTTCTTCATCTACTGCCCTCCTAGGCATCCAGGGTGAAGGTGAACAGCTTAGAGCCACTGAGATGAGGGTCCTGGGAAGGCCAGCAGGCATCTCAGTGTGAAGGCCCCTCAGGTGGAGAGGCCTGCCTTAGGGTGAGGACGAGACCAGGGCCCTGGAAAGGCTGGGAAGCCAAGGTGAGACCAAGCCAGGACACATGGGGCGAGGAGGGGCACAGACCACCCGCTCCAACTGACCCACTGAGACCTGTCCCACAGGCTCAGAGATGGGCTCCCGTCTCACACAGAACCCGGTAACTCAGCTCTGAACGCGACTGAGAGAAACTGCCACTGCACCTGGCAACACAACTCCTCAGTAAGCAGGTGACACTTAGACACAGGGCCTGGCCCCATGCTCCCTGAGTGCCAGCAGGTCTCACCTCATGGAACCCGCTTCACTCTCCTCGGACAGGGATGAATTCTTCGTCAGTACTGCAGCCGCACAGGCACAGCGAGCTCCCTGCCACAGAGGCAGGGGAAGCCAATCCAAGTCCATTGTTGGAAAACATTTTCAATGGCTCTGTCTCTGCTCCCCCTCCCCCTCTCTCCTTTCTTTCTTCCTCTCCTGGGTTCTACTGCCCACTTCAGTGGCCTGACAGGCTTCTCCCCTCTCCCCCAGGTGAGCTTGTGAGACTCACGTGGCAACAGGCGGGGGCCCTGCAACCGAAGCTCTCATTAATCCTGACAAGGGGGGGCCCACCGTACAGGGCCCACTGTGGAAGAGAAAAGGCATCCAGTGTGCTCAACTCCTGTAACTGGACACCCTCCACAGCGACTGGCCACCCGCAGAGAGCTACTTGAAGCTATTTGGGTCATCAATGAGATGAAATGGGGCATTATAGTCCAATGAATGGCAGACTCTGAATAGACAGAAAAGCAGTTTCGCTGGAGTCCCAGAATGGACAGCACCCAGAGCGAGCATCTAGGCCATCGCTCAGCTGTGGCAGGGTCCCCTCTGCCTTGTCCCTGCTGGCTCATCCTCTCAGGACCTCTATTCTTCGAATGTCTGGGAACTTGCCACCCTTCCTTGAGGCTCACCCATTCCTTACATTCCTTACCTTTAGTTTCCACCCGTTCATCTCATCTCACCACTGAGGTTGTGCAGCGTAATCCCCTTTCCTCCTCTGCACTCAATTGAAAGAACCCACAGTGTAGTAGCCACCAAAGCGGGGGCTGTGGACACAGACCTCAGGTGGGATGCCCGGCTTTGCCACCTTCTATCGAGTGACCACAAGCAAGTGAGTTCATCTCACTGCGTCCCAGGCTCTGCACTTTAAAACGTGGACAAAGTACACACCTACTTCCAGTGAAGATCATAGAAAGTAGAGTGTGGATGCCAGGGGCAGGGAGGGGGATGGGCACCTGGGGCCGAGTTTCAATTTTGCAGGATGGAGAGTTCTGGAGATGGGCGATGGTGAAGGTTGCACAATGGCACAAATGTATTCCATCCTGAAATGTACACTTACAAAAGGTTACGATGGTACATTTTATTTCAAATGTATTTTAGCACAAAATAGTAAATTTTTAAAAGGAACAAAAAACATATCTACTTCAAAAAGTTATGAGAATTAGAGACGACATCTGTAAAGCACGAGTGAGGGGCAGCTGTCTGCTGCGCGGGCACCCAGGCGGGGCCAGGCACAAGGTTCGATCCGAAAAATGGAAGGAGAGGCAGAGATGACCCCTTCCACGGTGCAGGGAAACGCAACAGTTCTCAGACTCGAAGCGCCCACTGTTAGCATCAGGACGCAACGTCCTTGGGTTTTTCTTTCGAGCTCAACTTGGTTATATTATGAACTGAGAATTCCAGTTCTGCCCCCATAACCCCCGTGGTGGTGGAGCTGATAGGGAGATCAACCCGTCACATAGTGGCCCTGCTGCAAACATATAAGTATGCTCCATAAAATCAAAACATTTGGAAATTCAGATCCTCGCTTGAAATTCCCTAGCGCCAGAATGAAGCAACTCCAAGCCACAGCTGAGAACCAAGATGGGAACTCAGTGGACTGTAAAGTGCTCAGAGCTCTGCCTCCACCTGCCTGGAGGAAGAGGTTGAGCCCACAGCTGTCCCCTGTCCCCTGCCTCATGCCCCACACTCCACACAGAGCTGGGATTTGTCATTCATGAAGGAGCCAGGAGGATTGCCCCAACTGTGATCTGGGAGTTAGAAAAATCTATCCATCTGACCGCGGACACAGCTCAGAGGCATCCCCTCCACTCTAGGCCAGGCGTGGAAAAAGCGTTGGTAGAATTCTGGGCCAGTTGAAGGTGTGGGCTCCGAATTCACACTGCCTATGAGCTGGGAAAAAGAACATGGGAAACTGGCCCAGAGATGAGGAAACCTGGGAGCCCTGCCGATGTCCCACGCCCCAGGGCAGGTGCACGTCTACGTATGGAACTAGCTCACACTGAAGCCAAGTATTACACATCACGTGGGGGAACAAACTGCCCGGTGCCAGTGGCTGGATGTGGCAATGAGAATAAAGCACACCCTGGAAGAATCTGGAAGATATGTCAACAAAACTGTGCTTGAAGTCTTAGGAGAGGGGATGAAAAAAGCACAGGCAAAATTAAAAAGGAACGAGTAGGAATTCTGTTAAGAAGAAATGTGGTTGTGATAATGAAAACTCAACTGATGCACCGCGCAGTAAACCAGCCACGACTCAGAGCATGTGCAAGGGGGAAGGCAGGTCTGCAGAAGCCACCAGGAACATGGGACGGGACGCGGCAGAGGGAACAGCAGGAGGGACACAGAACAGCGTGGGACACGAAAGGAGAACTTCCAACACATGCCCAGAGGAAATGTAAGCTGGCTTAGACATAATTGAACCCACAGAGCTTCCTTCAGAGGGAAGGCATGCAGAGAATGGAGAAGACAAAGTATTTGAAAAAATAAAGGCTGATATTTTTTAGATTTTTTTCTTTCATTTTTTGAGACAGAGTCTTGCTCCGTCGCCCAGGCTGGAGTGCAGTATGGTGCAATCTCAGCTCACTGCAACCTCCGCCTCCCTAGTTCAAGCAATTCTCCTGCCTCAGCCTCACAAGTAGTTGGAATTTCAGGCCCTCACCACCACGCCCAGCTAATTTTTTTTTTTTTTTTTTTTTTTTTTTTTTTTTTTTTTTTTTTTTTTTTAGCAGAGACGGCGTTTCGCCGTGTTGGCCAGGCTGGTCTGAAACTCCTGGCCTTAGGTGATCCACCTGCCTCGGCCTCTCAAAGCGCTGGGATTATAGGCCTGAGACACCATGCCCGGCCATGTTTTAGAATTTAAGAAAGACTTAGGTCTTCATTTTGAAAAGCATGTGATGTCCGAATCAGGAAAAACAGAAGCAGCCTCACACTTAGACTCATCATATCTATGAAATATCAAAGATAAACTTCAGAGAAAAATAGCACATCTCTTACCACAGAATGACAGTTAGAGTAATACCAGATTTCTCATTGGCAATACAGGCTGAGTATCCCTTATCCACAATGCTTGGCACCAGAACGGTTTCAGATCTTGACTTCTTTCTGCATTTGGAATATTTGCATTATACTTACGCACTGAGCATCCCTGGTGGCGGTGCCTATAGTCCCAGCTACTCGGGAGGCTGAGGCAGGAGAATGGCCTGAACCCGGGAGGCGGAGCTTGCAGTGAGCTGGGATCCCGCCACTGCACTCCAGCCTGGGTGGCAGAGTGAGACTCTGTCTCAAAAAAAAAAAAAAAAGAAAAAAAAAAATCCAAAATCCTCTAGTGAGGGTGTCTTTGAGCGTCATGTCAGCACTCATATGTTTCAGATTTTGGAGCATTTCAGATCATTGGCTTAAAGATGCTCAATCTATATTAAACACCAGCAAATAACATTTCTTTTTTTTAATGAGAGAAAATAGCTCTCATCCTCGAATTGTATACTCAGCTAGCTTATCCTTCAAGAATGAGGGTGAAATCAAGACATTTGCAGTCTAAGATGTTTGCCAGGCCACACCCTCTGTGAAACAATGACCAACAGGTGTATCCAAGACGAGGATTGGTTTCTGGGAGCACGGTGAGTGAGACAGGCACACAAGAAAAAAAGAAGTGCGTAGCATATGGTAGGAAACCTAGAGAAGTTTTAGCTCTTAAAGATGACTAATTTAGGGAAACAAGAATGGAACTAAGATAATCAAAAAATGGTGTGGAAAGTAGGAGGGAATTCTGAGTGAAGACATTCTGAGGGGGTAGTTTTTTTTTTTTTTTTCCAGAAAATAATAGAAATTTTCACTAGCTTTAATTTTGAGTGAGAGGAAATGAATTCCAGAGTATTCAAGGGAGACCTATTCTCCAAAGGGAGGGAAAATCTTTTAGCTTAGCTAGGAAAATCTAAAGGAGCTAAGTTAGGAAATCCAAGTAAACTAGAGCACTTTGGGAGAGAAGCCAAACTGTCACTCATTATCAAAATTAAAATTCCATTCTTTTCATGGTTTGTATGTCTTCTGTTTCACCAAGAAATATCCAAATGGCTCTGACCACTTGGATGCCATTTTAGGGAAATGTGAGTTGTGTTTATTTAGTTTAGCTAAGGAGACTGGCAATAAGAGTGCTCATACTCCCCAGTATTGTAGTGGAAAATTGGGAGATGGGTTGTGGGCTGCTTGCTAGATGCCATTTGAAGCTGGGAATCTGGCGGCGACTCACCAGGGGCCAATACCTGCCACCCAGCTGTAGGCAGGTGTTGTGACCATTGAGTAGGAAAGAGAGAAACAGCTGTGACATACACCTTATCAATAATCTGAGTGGAATCAGTGTTGAATAACAAATCACACACAAGAATTCATATATGCCAAATTGTCTTAAGCCTTTTTTTTTTTTTAGCACGACAGCTTGGGAAGAAACCCCAGAAACCAGAACCCCTAAAGTGGAAAAGGCTGCTATTCCTGATATCTTTTCATCCAGAGCAGTTTGATCCAGAGCGATCTGGACAGAATATTCTGGAATGTTGAGCCTATCCATAGGGGCAAAGAAGTAGGGGGTTCACATTTAGAGGTTTTAAAAGTAGGAACGTGTGTTAAAATAGAAATCAAAACTGTAACTTTCTAACAAGGAAAGAAAGAGGAAAACTAAAGAAACCTTGATAAATTCAATTTTTAAAACAGGAAATGATGGCAAAAGGAGCCAAATACAAAGCAAAGCAAATAGAAAACAAAATGTCACAGTGGGAAGAAATCCTCACCACCCTGCATGAAAGTCCTAGCCAATGCAGCAACATAAGAAAAAGAAATCAAAGTTTAAGTACCAGAAGAAAGAAAGAAAACTGTCATTATTTTTTGGGTCATACGATTGTCTAAGTAGAAAACAAAAAGAATTTGTTTTTCAGAAAACTCACTGGATGAACCTGGAGGATGTTACACTAAGTGAAATAAGCCAGACACAGAAAGACAAATCCTGCATGACCTCGCTTACATGTGGAATCTAAAGAAGTCAAACTCTGAGAAGCAGAGAATAAAGTGGTGGTTATGAGTGGGGCATGGGGAGATATTGGTCAAAGAGTAAAGTTTCAATTAGGATAGATACATTTAAAACAAAACCCCAAATTAAAAAGAACCAATTAATTGTATTAAATGTAGCAGTTTTGCTGGAAGCAACAAGTGGTTAGAAAATGTAATTGAAAGAGTTGCCATTTATAACAGTAACAATAAGAACAAAATAAAGTAGCAATAAATTTAATATAAAATGTGGATATCCTTTATGCAGAAAATCACACAATTTTAAAAAAGGATAGAAAGGAGCTGGGTAACTCACCCCTGTAATCCCAGCATTTTGGGAGGCCGAGGTGGGCGGAGACCAGCCTGGCCAACATGGTGAAACCCCATCTGTAATAAACATACAAAAAATTAGCCAGGCATGGTGGCAAGCACTTGTAATCCAGCTACTCAGGAGGCTAAGGCAGGAGAATCATTTGAACACAGGAGGCGGAGATTGCAGTGAGCTGAGATTGTGCCATTGCACCACAGCCTGGGCAACAAGAATGAAACTCTGTCTCAAAAGAAAAAATAAAAATAAAAATAAAAAAAGGATAGAAAAAAGACTTAGGTTAGTGCAACGACCTGCAACATCTGTGTATTTGAAGACATAATATTATAAATGTGTCAGTTTGTCATAGTTGCTACAGGTTTGTAAAAAAATCACTCAAACTTAATGACATAAAAACAACTGTTTTTTATTATGCTCACAGATTCTGGAGGTCAGAGTTTGGAAAACCTGCAGTAGGGAAGCCCTCCTTCTGTGTCTGAGTCTAGAACAGAGGAGGCAGGAGGATCCACTTCCAAGATGGCTTCTTCCCTCCCAGGGCCACTCCCTGGCCTGAGATGACTTAAAGTTTAGTTCACCTGGGAGCGTCGCCTGAGCACATGCATGTGGTCTCATCATGTGGTTTGGGCTTCATGTGGAAGGCACTGGATTCTAAGAGAAAGTTGCTGGATGATATTTGATTCCAAATGAGAAGGTTCTTGGTCTGTATGGTGCAAGAACTGTCTCATTATTGATAGTTCATCTCTATGGTTCAAAGAAAAATCAAGCAGTCCTAGACAGCAAAAGAGAATGCCCTATTTATACCACTCCCAAGTAGATGGCGATGAGGGAGGGATTGTTAAATTCGATTTAGGCACATGCCTGTAATCTTCGTGTTGTTGTTTTTCATTTTTTTCCCTCCTCTTCCAGCATGAATAGATGTCTTTGAGTTGTAAACCTAGGCAGTATATTCATTTTCTTGATTTGTTCAATTACATTTAAGCCATAATTGTGTATTTATTACCTGCCTTGAGAAATGGAGAATGTGCCTGGTGTGAGGCAGCAGGACAGAAAACAACACTGGCGTTTTTAGAATGAGAAGTGACCCACACCATGAATGCTGATTTTAGCTATGCAGGTCTTCGGATGGCTTATTCTTGGGGACTAAGGGTACCACACAGAAATAGGCTGCCAAACATGCAGTGGAAGAAAACCTTGCCATTCCTTTCCTGGAAAAAGAGACAAAATGTTTAGTCAATTAAAAAAAGTCCAGGGTTGTTGCACAATTGTTTCTCAATGGAAGTCATTTTCTTACCTTTCCTCCATGGTGATGACAGATATGTATGATTTGATATGAGAAAAAGTTCTCAGAATGAGAGGAAAACTTCATATTTTTTAGAAAAAAAACAGAAAAAGAATGCAAGTAGTATAGATTAAATTCATATTCCTCTAGTTGACCTCTGAAAATGAAATAACAACTTTTTAAAATTGCTGATTACATAAGCCACCTAGGACCTACACCCAATTCTCATCGGCGCAGCCATTGTTGGGCATATGAATGCCTAATAGCACACCAAAAGATGCTCGACATCATTAGTCATCAGAGAAATGTACATCAAAACATGACAGCCGGGTGCAGTGGCTCATGCCTGTCATCCTAGCACATTAGGAGGCTGAAGTGGGTGGATCATCTGAGTTCAGGAGTTCGAGACCAGCCTGGGCAACACGGTGAGATTCCATATCTACTAAAAATACAAAAAAAAAAAAAAAAAAAAAGCCGGGTGTGGTGGTACACACCTGTAATCCAAGCTACTTGGGAGACTGAGGCACGAGAATTGCTTGAACCTGGGAGGTGGAGGTTGCAGTGAGCCGAGATCGCACTACTGCACTCCAGCCTGGGTGACAGAGCAAGACTGTCTAAAATCAATCAATCAATCAATCATAATGAGATATCACATCACACCCACTAGGATAGCCATAATAATAATAAACAACCAGAAAATAACAAGTATTGGTGAGGATGTAGAGAAATTAGAATCCTCATATGCTGCTAGTAGAAATGTAAAATGGTGCAGCTGCTGTGGAAAATGGTTTGGCAGTTCCTCAAAGTTAAAAACAGAATTACCATACTGCCCAGCAATTCTACTTTTAGGTATATACTGAAAAGAATTGAAAATAGATGTTCAAACAAACATTTGTAAGCCAATGTTCATCGTATCATCATTCACAATAGCCATGAGGTGGAAACAACACAAAGGCCCATCAGCAGCTGAATAAACAATGCCATCTCTCCGCACAATGGCGTGTCATCGAGCCATAAAAATGAGTGCGGCACTGACACAGGCCACAATGCGGATGAACCTCGACCACATAATGCACAGTGGAAGAAGCTCAGGCACGAATGGACTTGTGTCCTATGATCCCATTTATATGTAATAGCCAGAGTTGGCAAATCCAGAGCAAGGGAAAGTGGATCCATGGTTGCCAGTGGGCGGGAGGAGACGGAAGTGGAGAGGGACTGGTTCATAGGTTCCTTTTGGGGTGATGAGAAAGCTCTGGAACTAGGTAGTGGTAATGATTGTACAACACTGCGAATGTACTTAATACCATGGAATTGTACACTTTAAAATGATTTAAAGGTAAATTTTATGTTACATGCATTTTACTACAATAAAAAAAATGTGCTGATTAGAGAAGAGAGACGCCAGTACTTCTCCATTACTCAGCTAAGGACAGACAAATGTTATTGCACAGGTTTCTTCTGAAGATGACTGGGTTTTGTTTTTGTAGGCGGATACCTGTATTGAGTACTAAAAGATATATTAAAGAGGACATTAAGTATACTCATCATAAACGAAACGTTTGATAAATTGAGCTATATTAAAATCAACCACTTATATGTTCAAAAATGACCAGTAAGAGTGATTTGGAAAGCCACAGAGTAGAAGAAAGTGTTTGCATTACATGAATATGATGATAGATTTGTTTTGTTTTGTTTTGTTTTTGTTTTTTTTTGAGACAGAGTCTCGCTCTATTGCCAGGCTGGAGTGCAATGGCACGACCTCGGCTCACTGCAATCTCCACCTCCTGGATTCAAGCGATTCTCCTGCCACAGCCTACCGAGTAGCTGGGACTACAGGTGCATGCCACCATGCCCAGCTGATTTTTGTATTTTTAGTAGAGACAGGGTTTCACCATGTTGGCCAGGATAGTCTCAATCTCTTGACTTCGTGATCCACCTGCCTCAGCCTCCCAAAGTGCTGGGATTACAGGCATGAGCCACCACACCTGGCTATGATAATAGATTCTATGCAGAATACATAAAAAATTGAAATCAGTCAACAGGAGAAAGAGCATGGAAGGAAAAATGGTGCAAAGTCTTGGCCAGACGCCTTAAGTAATATGTGCAAAGAGCCAAGAAATAGGAGGAGGTTTTTACTGATAGGCCTGTGTTCTTTCTTCTAGTCTCAGGAATGCAGTCCCTCATCATCTCTCTGAATTTATTTATTATTTTTAATTAATTTTTAAAATTTCTGGCCGGGTTCAGTGGCCCACACCTGTAATGCCAGCACTTTGGGAGACTGAGGTAGGCAGATTGCTTGAGCCCAGGAATTTGACACCAGCCTGAGCAACATATTAAAACCCTGTTTCTACAAAAACAAAATACAAAACATTAGCCAGGCATGGTGTTGCAGGCCTGTAGTCCCGGCTACTCCGGAGGTTGAGGTGGGAGGATCACTTGGGCCTGGAGGGTTGAGGCTGCAGTGAGCCATGATCGTGCCACTGCACCACTATAGCCTGGGTGACACAGACCCTATCTCAAAAAAAAAAAAAATATATATATATATATATATATATAAATAAAATTTCTGATTGACAAATCATAATTGTATACATTATGTTATATTCATGTTTTGATACATGTATACAATGTAATGTTTTGATACATGTGTACAGTGTGATGTTTTGAAATATGTCTACAATGTGGCATGATGAAATCAAGCTAACCAGCATATCCATGGCCTCATTTACACACACACTTAGATTTTCTTGAACTAGAGTATTTCTTGAAAAGAACTTGGTCCTGTGAAGTTCATGCACACACAGAGACTCATCTTTGGAAGTGAGAAGACTTTGGCAGTCCAGGTCTGCGGGTTCACAGAGCAGGCTGATTCAAATCCTCCGTTCTGGCCATTTGGGGACAGGTTTCCAGATGTGGCTGGGGGGGGCCGTTGTCAACACTGTGAGTTATTCCCTCTTCAGAAGGAGAGGCAGCAGCAACGGAGATGGGAGGAGAGCCAGAGGGTGGTGTGCAGGCTCAGTCCTGCAGAGGCTCTGCAGTGCGGGTGAGGCCTGGGGCTTGGTCTTGGGCTTTGGAGATAAGCAGGCTGCTAGCCACTTCCGAGAGCCACGTGCAGAGCCACCTGGGCTGCAGGCTTCCACTGCAGGAAACCCAGTCAGGACAGACATGGAATAAGAAGAGCCCAGGGTGTAAGAGTTTGGAAAGTGCCATTTAGTTTCGTTCTTTGGTGGTTTCTCCACTGGAATGCCGTTCCCCTTTCACCTGGTGGACTCTCATACATGCCTCAAGGCTTAGTTTGAATACTGCGTACTTTCCTCTAGGAAGCCTCTCAGAGCCCATGCAATCCGAGTCAGCCCCAACTGTCTTTATGGTCTCATAGACGTTTTGTATCTCGTCACGGCAGCTTTGTCACATTTGTAACTCACATGGGGATTTTTGGGCTGCCCCTCTTGCTTTTACTCCACTCCCATTTATAGGTTGGGCTAAGTGAAGCAGAGACTGTTCAGTTGCCTTCAGCGGCCATTCTCTTCTTCCTTAATATCAGAAGCCCAAGTTTATTGAGAGAGTCGGTATATCCTTTTTGCCCTTCCCCCCCTTCTTTCTTTCTTTCTTTTGTTTGTTTGTTTGTTTGTTTTTTTGTTTTGTTTTTGAGACAGAGTTTCACTCTTAATGCTTAGGCTGGAGTGCAATGGTGCGATCTCCGCTCACCGCTACCTCCGCCTGCCGGTTTCAAGTGATTCTTCTCACCCAGCCTCCCAAGTAGCTGGGATTACAGGCATGCGCCACCACACCCGGCTAATTTTGTATTTTTAGTAGAGGTGGGGTTTCTCCATGTTGGTCAGGCTGGTCTCAAACTCCTGACCTCAAGTGATCTGCCCACCTCGGCCTCCCAAAGTGCTGGGATTACAGGTATGACCCACCATGCCCAGCCACCCTTCCCCCTTCTTTCTAGCTGCCTGGAAGGCAGATGTGATGACTGGAGCTCCAGCAGCTATGATAGATGAAGAGGTTTCCTTAAGTATGGAAGCCACTGCTTAGATGGTGAAGCAGAAAACTTGAAGGAGCCTGGATCTTATCATGGACCTGCCATATCAGCTCTGGACTGCCTTTACATGAGAGAGGAATACACAAGTCATGTAAGCTACTATTATTTTGGATAGTTCTGTTCTACATAGCCTAAGCAGAATCTTAACTGATAGACCTAGCATATCTTTGCAACTCAAAACTCCCTTCACAAACTTCAGAAGCGTGGAAAACTAATGTCAATTTTATGAATATGTCTGAAAAGATGGAGAAGGATATTATATTGCAAACCACATGGATTTCTAAAATCCCTTTAAAATGTTTCTATCATTTCTCCAAGATACTTTTCCCTAGAGCAGCTGTTTAATTCCCATGATTTCCCTCTCTGACCCTCCAAATCTCCTCTTAAGCAGAAGCAACCACTTTCTCCCCAGGATATCCTCAAAGCTTTGTTAACTTGCACACTCGAGCCAAGCAGTCTGCCGAGCGAGACAAGACCACCAGTTGCTCACCAAGTATGTCCCACAGGGTCTCGAGTTATTCTGCCACACTTTCTGTTATAAGTAATTACTTACACCTTTCTGGGTGCTTCACTTCCTTCCCCTCTACTCCATATGGTAGGGTCCTGGAGGGCCCAGAACTGCTTCTTGAACCTTTGTATCTCATTTCCTGGCATAGCACCTGGTGCACTGGTGCTCAGAGCTTGTTGGATAAATGATGTGTAAGTTCAACTCAACAATCCCTGGTCCTCTTTCCTGTGGCCACAGTCCCCATCACAAACCCTAAAGTAAATCAAGTCTTGTATCTCTTTGCTGAGTAAAGAATCTGACTGAACGACGGTTATGCTCTGAGCCACTGGGAGTCTCTACTCCTCTGACCTTGGGGGACTAGATTTTACCTCCTTTTTGGTTTATTTCTAAGTGTCGGGTGCAGGACAGGGAGGGCCAACTTCAATTGGTCTGTTAGTTACAAAGTTGAAAGCAAAGGTACATCCAGTCTTCCCATGTTTCTGTGGGCTTTGCTCCGTGCTTTGACTGGCTTTATCCCAAGCCTATTGGACAATTATTTTTGGCTCATTCAGTGAATGGCTTTCAGTCACTTTCTTCTGTTTTGAATGCTTAAAGCAGGGCTCGTCCTCATGTACGATAGTATTCAGAATATTGTTGGAAAGTATCTCTTGTTAACGAATCGTTTTGTCCCTAGCCCAGTTTCCTGTTCATGGGTGCTGTGTGTGGCCTATCTGCTCACCTCGGTGAAGAACTCTAAGTGGGTTCCCCACTGAGGAGCTGCTTCTCAGATCCCACATCTGAAAAATACTGTCCTAGAATTTACACAGTATTGAATGTGTCCAGAGTCTTTAAAGATTGGTGGTAAGCAGTGGGGGTGAGGAGAACCCTGGCCGAGGCTGCCTGTGCTGCACTTGGAAACCAACGTCACAGGCCCCTGCTGGTAGCTGGGGACAGGTGGCCGTGGATAGGTTGCTGCACCTGGGCCTGGGGCAAGTGCACTCAGGCTCGTTCCACATTCTCTCTACATCCCTCTTCCTCTATATGGTTTCTTATGGCTGCTGTTGCAAATTACCACAAACGTAACGACTTAAAACAATGCAGGTTATGCCTTTATGGTTCTGGAGGAGTCTAAAGTGGGTCTTCTGGGCTGAAACCAAGGTGATGGCAGAATTGTGTTCCTTCCACAGGCTGCAAGGGGGCATTTGTGTCCTTGCATTCTCCAGCTCCCGGGGGTTGCCTGCCCTCCGTCACCCACGGCCCCCTCCCCCACCGTCAGTGCTGGAAGCACACCGCCTCCACACCTCCCTGCCTCGGACCTCTGCTTCTGTTGTCTCGCCTCCTTCTCTGGCTTTCCCATCTCCCTCCTTCCTTAAAAGGACCCTTT